>NC_057797.1:451292822-451481016 GCF_018294505.1 Triticum aestivum
TCCCCCTTCGCCCCACGCCCTTTTCCTCCACCGCTCCTCCAGATCCGCCCCTGTCAGCTCCGGTGGCTTCGTCCGGCGGCGGGAGCGCCCTCCCCCGGCAGTGTTTCCTCGCCAGCTGCGTGTGATGGATCTCCCTCCAGATGCGGCTCCCCCTGCTACGTTGGTCCGGTCTGCCCATTTGGATCTGGGCCACGGCCGGTGGTGTTGCTCTCCGGCCAGCTTGCCGTGGCGGCCGGGCGCGCCCTCCTTGCTGCATCCACCCTCTACGCCGACCCCCACCACTCGTCCCTCTGCCGTTGCCGGTCTCTGGTGGTCGCACTTCAGCACCAGATCTGGCGTGTTCGGTTGGCCTCGTCAACCGGCTCCCCGTGCTCTCTCGTTGCGGCCTCACGCTGGCCGTGATGCACCTCGGCCTCGGCTCTGTGTGCTGCAGCCCGGTGTGTTGCTGCTTCTTTGGCCCTCCGTTGCTCGCTTCACAGCTCATGGCTGCCTAGCGCTACGGTGGTGGGTGGCCGACTTGCTCCGGTTGCGAGGTGGAGGAGGCACTGCCGGGTGAAAACTTCATCGACGATGACGGCTGCAGCCGCCATTTTCCCTTCTTGAAGGCGTCGAGTTTGGCATTGTTTCCCTCCCCCCCAAGCTTCTCAGATCCCGAGAGAAATCTCGGACCCGGGGTTCTCCATGTCAGATGGTGTCGACGTCTCTACGTCGTTTCCTCCTTGGGGGCATCTTCTTGGATTTCTTCTGCTTCGGGTGGACTCAGCCTCTTGTTGCTTGATCTCCACCTCGGCTCTGATCCTGGCTGGCCATTGTTCTTGGCGACTCGAGTTGAGCTTGCTTCAACATCCTGGGGGGCCTCGACGACACGCTGCCCTTCGACCTCGGCGGCAGTACACCGGTGTTGCGCCCTTCGGTCTCGGTGGCGCATTGCCTTCTTGGCTTCGCCGGCGGCACACCGGTGCCGCCGCTCGAACTCGGCTACCCGATGCTCTTCGTTCGCGCCAGTGATGCTTCTCGGTATGCTTCTACTTTGGTGTCTCCTTTCCGTCAGGGCTGTGCTTCATGGTGGTCCGGACGACGATCGCGGGGACATCCTGGGGTGGCCTTGGCAGCACGCTGCCCTTCGACCTCGGCGGCAGTACACCGGTGCCGCGCCCTTCGGTCTCGGTGGTGCGTTGTCTTTTGGCTTTGCCGGCGCACACCGGTGTCGCCGCATGAACTCGGCTATCCGACGCCCTTCGTTCATGCCAGTGATGTTCCATTGTGAGTTGTTGGTCTGGTGCCCGTATGTTTCTCCCTAGGCCTTGTTGTGGTTCATTGTCGGAGGTGGAACAAGCTGCTCAGCAGAGCTCGCTACCCGAGATGTCGGTCTCCAGGGGTTTCGGTGTGGTACTGGTGCCAGCCTTCCCCTCCATTTTGTTTCTTTCTTCTAGTTTTGGGCTTTCTCTTGCCCTTTCCTGTAATTTTCTTTTGCGCCTTTGGGCGCTTACTTGTATCTGTACTGACTGCCAAGTCACCTTCGAGTTGGAATATAACAAGCGGTGGGGTTTTTTGGCCCCCCCGTCAATCTCGAAAAAAAAATCAGGGATCCCATCAGCCCTCATATTTGGACAGATATATAGGATTTTTCATCCGTGTGTGGTTCAATTGGCATATTATTAGGCATCTGATAAAATTGCCTAAAGGTGGCCGCCGAATACCATCCCCTCACCGATCAGGCCTAGAAGATGGCAAAACTCTCACCGATCAGGCTTATAATTTAGCGGCAGCGTGGTGTCATCATGGTCGGAGGAGGCAACTCATGTGGGGATGCCAAGGAGATCAATCAGAATTCTATCGCTGTTGTTGCACCAAAATATCTTTACAGCTGCTATTTTTTTTAAATATCCCAAATACAGATTATTTTGTCAATGCAACAACATGATCAATCTCAATCTCGGACAATGCATTACTCATGGTATACTTAATAATTAAGTGGAGTTCCAAAAGCGACGATGATGGTTGTGCCACCACCAACAGCAGAGAAGAAAGAGGCGTGGCAGTGGTGTGGTGCAGAAAGAGCGATAGAGTAGTGAGAGGAAACTAAGTAGCGGCATTGGTGTAAGGACTAAGGAAGAAGGGGAGAGCATGGAGAGCAAGATGAGGTTCTGGGGAAATGCGACAGGGTAGTCGCTCCCTAAGCCTATCGGCATGACCCAATTCACTCCAATTTTTTTTCTAGGTTCAGTTTTGTTAGCATTGGTGTTCACATTCTACTGTTCAGAGAAGTATTTTTCCAGGTTCATTAGTACAGTTTTGTTAGCATTTTTTTTTGAATGATGATAATAAAGATTTATGCCTTTAATACATGTTCCAACTATAGGAGGATTCCAAGGAGATCAATCAGATTTCTTTACACATTAAGACATCTTCATCTTTTATTGCTACTGTTGCAGCACAATAGCTTTAGTGTCGCTATTTTTCAGAAAATATCCCAATTTACACATTGTTTTGTCAATTTTAATTTTCAAACGGAGGTTTGTTTGGTAGACATTACTTTCTAAATATAGTTAAACTTTAACAGATATATACATTGAGCAGAGTCAACTGAACATGCTACCGGCAGAAAGAGTCAATTAAAACATGATGTATTTTCTTAGTTCTTAGATGGTATGTAGGTCCTAGACTAATAATTGTAGGTGTTGACATACTATTTCTATTTTAAGAGAACTATGTGGATGATGCATCATTAGAAAAAATTGACAGAATTAGGATGGTTGTTATTCTGATGGACGTGATTACTCCACTACAATGCTTCTAATAGCTTTATAGTTTTATGATGCAAACCTATGTGTTCGGGAGCCTTTTTTTTCTACGGAAATCTGAAGCATGTGGTTGAAGTAAATACTGTACGGAGAAAGAGTTTGCATATTCAGCAGCAGTGCAGGCTGCTGGTACGACAACAGAATCTGTCCAAGCTGAAGTGAAACACATACAGCAAACTGTCAATCTTGTATCGAATGAGAGCCAAAAATTGATGGTAACTTCCTTCATCTTATCAGGGCCAGATAGGAAGATCTCCCGAGTACATGGTCAAGAGGAAGCTTGGCAAAGGGGGGCTCGACCATGTTTTCGTCAGCCGGCATTTAGCTGGTGCAACAGGATGGTCCACATGTGCGAGTGCTCAACAGATGGGTGCTATTTTTACATGTTCCCTGCTTTCTTACTATACACTTTGCCAAAAAAAAACTTTGGCGTCAGGTTTTGCACTCACTGATGTGAAGCCAGAGGAAAGCTAATTGCACATTTGTTCACGTTACTGTTTCTATTTGTGGGTTGCAAGGACTTTGAGATTACCACATGTCCCCTGTTTAATTATCTATATTAAGGCGTGGCCTTCATGTGTAGCCATTTTTTCTAATAAGCAACAAGAACCTACAATTCATTGGAGTTGGATAAAGAGTGCATATGTAACAAAAGCAGCAGCGAGCCCGAGGAAGAGATGAGGAAGGACAGAGATGTACCATCGTCATGCTTTTATCTTCTTCGGGGTTGGGAGGGAGAAAGGGAAATGGTGATTTCCGGAGAGGGAACAATCGGGAGAACTGTAGTTTTTCAACGAATGTTGAAAACTGAATGAACGCCTGCTGGATAAATTACATGATCTGAAAACTTGACGCTATGTTGTTGCATATAAATAAATTTATCATCCAGTATTCACCAGCCTCCCTGTGTTGTTCAAATTCCCTTCAGTGATGACAAAGCATGCAGGCAACTTTGAGTATATGTTTCTTATATATCATTGTCAGATTGTAAGATGTTGACGTGTTATCCATCTTTCATTTTCAATGTCTCCAACATAGTATGGTTTTGAAGTTTCTGCACTTGCTTTGACCAGACAAAGGCAATAACTCCAGGACTTAGCCAAATAGGAACACAAGGGAAAGAGGAATAAAAATTTATATTTGAATGGCCTGGTTAGTCCAAATCGGATGGATATCTTCCCAAGTCCTACTTATTTTGCAACATTCTATAGATTGATATGTTATGCTGATTATATATCAAATGTTCCTCTCGGCTCTCGCACAAATTACGTACTTATTCTGAGAAAGACGGTGGGAACAAATTCCATGGTAAATATATTTGTATATGAAAGAACCAACGTGTGTAGTGGCAAGGATCGAAGGAATGGTCAACACATTGATATTTTGCATGGTAGGCATAACAGAGTGAGATGTCGCACGGATAAAGTGGGTTTCGAGACATACATGATAATCGATGAGGACAAGGCAGTATCTTCCTAATGCATTGTATAGTTTACTGTTGTCACCGTAACACACGGGTATTTAGCTAGTGGTTAGTTTATGTGTTAATTAGCCTAATGTGTCCACATGTGGTTTCACACTTTAGTTAAAAGGCCAGTCAATGACATGTGGTCCCTTGTTAGTTTAACCCTTAGTTAACCAATGTTTCTATTACATGTGGGCCACCAATCCTCTGTTGACTAGTCAAATTGTTTGGGTCTCAAATTGTTTGGGTCAACCCTAATTGTTTGGGTCTCAAATTGTTTGGGTCAACCCCACTGCCATACACACTGTCTAGCAGAGTCCCATTGACAAGAGTTTTTCTATTTAAATTTTTGAATTAAATAATTTCAATAATTCTATGAAACTTTGAAAATTAATATAAAATTATTCGTAACTCGGATGAAAATACTTTGTACATGAAAGTTGCTCAAAACGACGAGACGAATCCGGATACGCAGCTTGTTCATCCGCCACACATCCCTAGCATAGCAAACATGCAACTTTTCCCTTCCGATTCATCTGTCCGAAAACGCGAAACACCGGAGATACTTTCCCGGATGTTTCCCCCCTTCGCCGGTATCACCTCCTACTACGTTAGGACACACCTAACACTGTTACTTGTGATGTCATTGATACGTCTCCGTCGTATCTACTTTTTCAAACACTTTTGCCCTTGTTTTGGACTCTAACTTGCATGATTTGAATGGAACTAACCCGGACTGACGCTGTTTTCAGCAGAATTACCATGGTGTTATTTATGTGCAGAAACAAACGTTCTCGGAATGACCTGAAACTTCACGGAGCAACTTTTTGGAAAATATAAAAAATACCTGCAAAAGATGAAGGCCAGGGGGCCCACCACCTATCCACGAGGGTGGGGGGCGCGCCTGCCCCCTAGGGCGCGCCCCTACCTCGTGGGCCCCCCCTGGGGCCTCTCCGACTCCAACTCCAACTTCAACTCCATATATTGTGTTTCGGGGAGAAAAAAATCAGAGAGAAGAATTCATCGCGTTTTACAATACAGAGCCACCGTCAAGCCCTAAAACCTTTCGGGAGGGCTGATCTGGAGTCCGTTCGGGGCTCCGGAGAGGGGAATCCGTCGCCATCGTCATCATCAACCATCCTCCATCACCAATTTCATGATGCTCACCGCCGTGCGTGAGTAATTCCATCGTAGGCTTGCTGGACGGTGATGGATTGGATGGGATCTATCATATAATCGAGTTAATTTTGTTAGGGTTTGATCCCTAGTATCCACTATGTTCTGAGATTGATGTTGCTATGACTTTGCTATGCTTAATGCTTGTTGAAAGAACATGCGGTGCCCCCATGTTTGGTTTTGGTAATTGATGACAATCTCTATGGACTAATGGTTTCCTTGAGTTATATTTGAAGGATTTTTCCATAGGCATTTCTTAAAGTCCTTGTGTTGGTTTCGAGGAGTTTATGGGTTGACCAAGGTGCTATTAAGGAATTATCCAAAGATTGGTCATGTGAGTGTTGAGCTTATTGCAAGCATGTATTGAAGAAGAAGATTGTGTGATCATTCATGTTTACCTTCAAGACATCATCCAAACGAAGAGAGTTGGAAAGATTCAAGGTTGATCAAGACTAAGTCAAGAGTGAATCAAGTTAATCAACTCACAAAGAGTAGAAGATGTACCGACAGGGATCAAGTGATCCCATGGTATGGTAAGCATTGTCCGTTGCACTTTGTGTACTAATACATGGTCTATGTGAGAGTCTATGTGGGGTTAGGTACATGTCCATGGGCTTGCGTCAAGAGGATGATATCATACAACCCATGGGAAGGATGACATCAAGTGGTGATCATCATCAAGATTGTCGTGTGCAAGTTCAAGTGGAGAATCAAGAAGAGATCAAGTGCTTGAATATTGCCATCCATTGTGGTGTCAATGGACTTGTGAAGATGTGCCGAAGAGTGGCTCACCCATAGTGGAGTATGGGGGAGCAATCATCTAGTCTCCATCGACCCAACGCAATCAAGAAAGGTGGTCCATCTTGAGGAGGACAAGATCATCATCATCTAGCTCAAGTGGATCATGTGCAAGGCAAATGTTTGCCCTTGATAGGTTTTCTATTTTACCGGTCTCATGGTAGTAGTTGGGAGACCGGGTTATAGGATCGATAGCCGTACTATCAAGGGGGGCTCTCAAGTGAGTAGCTTGATCATATCGTTCGTCGAGAGCTCAAACCATTGCATCTTTGCATCATGTTTCTTGGTTCTTGTTTGGTTCTCTTTGTGAGTCTTAGAGCTTATGTTCATCTTGATTACAAGCTTGAGTTCATCGAAAACGGAGTTTGCATGCGTCTTCTATGATGTTTTCGGTGTTGGAGGTTTTTCCGGTCTTTTCCGAGGAAGGGTTCTCACCATTTTATTTTGGGCCTTTTCTAATTTGCTTCTTATTGGTATTTATATCAAGATTGTGTTAGCCCTTGTCGCTAGTTTTCCAACAAACTTGATTTCATCGAATTCGGAGTCCGTTTGCAAAAGTTGTGGCAGTTTTGGTGTTCTGAAAAGGCTCCAGCGGTACTACCGCGAATTGGAGCAGATGTAATTTTTTACTACTGCTCCAGAGCAGTACTACCGCGGCTCCTGCAGCGGTAGTACTGCTCTGGACCAAAAACTCGTCCCAAGTCTTGCGGTGGTAGGCCCGGATGTTTTTTTTAGTACCGCTCGCAAGCAGTAGTACCGCTACCATTTGTGGTAGTACCGTGAGGTCGAGCGGTAGTACCGTGAGGACGAGCGGTAGTACCGCTCCGACGGTTCTTCTAGCCTTTTGCCTCCTTGCTGTTGTTTTTCAAAGGGGTACTTCCGCCCTAGCGGTAGTACCGCTCCTTGGAGCGGTAGTACCGCTCTATGCGGGCTGTGAGCATAACGATTGGATTTTTCCCCACCTATAAAAGGGGGTCTTCTTCCCCAATGAACCTTATCCTTTTTATCTCGTGTTCTTCCCCCATTGTTGACCTTCTTCGAGCTTGCTAACTCTCAATCCCTCCAATTATTCTTGCTAGTTCTTGAGGGAAAAGAGAAAGGAGATCTAGATCCACGTTTCCACCAATCACTTTCTCCTCTAGGTGAGGGGAACCCCTTGGATCTAGATCTTGGAGTTCTTTGTGTTCTTCTTTCGTTCTTCCTCTTATTTTCTTCCCTAGCATTAGTTGCTTTGGTGGGATTGGGAGAGAAGGACTTGGGCACTCCGTGTGCCCTTGCCATTGCATTTGGTGCATCGGTTTGAGTTCTCCACGGTGATACGTGGAAGTGAAGTTTGAGAAACTTATTACTCTTGGGTGTTTGGGCACCCTAGAGCTTGTTCCTCTTGGGTGCCTTGGCGCCCTAGACGGTTGGTGGTGTTCGGAGCTCAATCATTGTGGTGCAAAGCTCCGGACAAGCGTCGGGGTCTCCAATTAGGTTGTGGAGATCGCCCCGAGCAATTTGACGGGTACCGGTGACCGCCCCCAAGGGTTGCCAAAGTGTACGGGTTCGGTGACCGCCCCCAAGGGTTGCCATTTGTACGGGTTCGGTGACCGCCCTCAAGGGTCCCTTAGTGGAATCACGGCATCTTGCATTGTGCGAGGGCGTGAGGAGATTACGGTGGCCCTAGTGGCTTCTTGGGGAGCATTGTGCCTCCACACCGCTCCAAACGGGGATTAGCATCCGCAAGGGTGTGAACTTCGAGATACATCATCGTCTCCGCGTGCCTCGGTTATCTCTTACCCGAGCTCTTTACTTATGCGCTTTACCTTGTGATAGCCATATTGTTTCTTGTCATATTTCTTGCTATCACATAGTTGTTTATCTTGCTTAGTATAAGTTGTTGGTGCACATAGGTGAGCCTAGTTGTTGTAGGTTTTGTGTTTGACAAATTAACTACTAGGTTTATTCCGCATTTGTTCAAGCCTAAACCGTAATTATTTTAAAGCGCCTATTCAACACCCCCCTCTAGGCGACATCCACGATATTTCAATTGGTATCAGAGCCTCGTCTCTCTTTGTTAGGCTTAACCACCTAGAGAGTAAAGATGTCGACTAGGGGATTAGGATTCTCTCACACTCTTAGTTTCGATGGCACAAATTTTGATGTTTGGGTAATTTGCATGCCTAATCTCTTTAGGGTCATGGACCCAAATTTAGAGAGAATTGTAGATATGGGTTTTTCTCCTCCAAAGGATCCTCAAAGATTATCTTTAGAGGATGAGAAAAACTCTTATCTCAATGCTCAAGCTTCTAATGTGCTTTTCGATGCTTTGAGCAATGTAGTTATATTTCAACTCATGCCGTTCCGGGATGCTCACGAGTTGTGGACAAAGCTTCAAGATAAATATGGCATGTCCAAGTTTTGTGGGGATGATTGTTCTCCCTCCACATCCAGCCGCATAGTCTTCTCAACTTCTTCTACTTCACCTACATGTGGCTTGCCACAAGGTAATGATATGGTGAGTAGTGTTGGTCATTGCAATGATGATAGTATGTTTATTGTGGATGATCCTTCATCACTATCTTATTGCAATGCTCCTTCTTTGGGCTTCAACACTTCGAGCACTCCAAATGTTTCACATGCTTGTGTTGATAGTCCTTGCATATCATGTAGAAATTGCTTGACTAAATCCCATGATGATATGTTTACTATGTCTTGTCGCCATGATAAAAATGCATATATGTCCTCGAATTGTTGTGCTAACAATGTAGAGGAAACCCAACACCCTATGGAACAAGATGTGGTCTTGAATGGTGCTTCAACGGATCCTTCATCATCATCTATTGCATTTTGCCTTATGGCCAAGGCTTCAAAGGTATCTCCCACTTTGAATCCCAATATATCTTGTGATGATGGCAAGAGTGATGATGATGTTGATTATGATGAAGAGAATGATAATGTTGCCTCCTTAAAAACTAAGGGGGAAATGATTTTTAAAGATCTTCACAAAAATAAACTTGCTCGTTCCAACTTCATGGAAATCATGTCTCTTGCCATTGAAGGCAAGAAATACATTGAGGAGTTGGAATCTCATCTAGAGAAGCATGAGGTCACCATTGAGAAAATGGAAGCTCATGAGCGTGATTACGCAAATGAGATCGCGGAGCTATCTCAAGCTCTTGAACATGAACAAACCACATCCGAATCTCTTGAGGAGACCTTTGCTCTAGAATTATCTAGAATAAAGGAATCTCATGATAGATCACTCAAGGTGGCCAATGATTTCAAAACTAGAAATGCTAAGCTTGAAGTTGCTCATGCTAGACTCCTTGAGGATTTTGAGCACCTCGAAAATGGCTCAAGGGTCATCAAGGGTGAGCTCATCAAACTCACCGAGTCTCATGCTCAACTTAAAGCTTCATATTCAAAAGAGCTTGCCAAGTTGTCTTCTCCTCTTGTTGCTAATGATGATGCTTGTGCTACTAACTCTATCTCTTGTGAAGCATCCATATTAAAGGAGAATGTTGAGCTAAGGGCTCAACTTGAGTTGCTATCTAGCAATTATGGGATGTTGGAAGAAAATCATGTAAACCTCACAAGCTCTCATAATGATCTTCTAGTATCCCATAATGTGCTAAAGATAGCTCATGAGGCCATGCTTGCTGAGGTAACATCTAGTGAGCCTCATGTGGATACTAGCACTACTTTTGGTCAAAATGCTATATTGCCTTGTGCTAATCCTCGCGATTCATCCATGCATAACATTGGTACATCTTGTGATGAATTGCTTTCCTTGCCTTGTTGCTCTAACGATGAAGCTTATACTTCCTCTAGTACTTGTGTTGAGACTAACCATATAGAGAAAATCAAAGAGCTCAAGGCCCAAGTCACTTCTTTGAAGAAAGACTTGGAAAAGAGTCATGAAGGAAAATTCACACTCAACAATATCTTGAGTGTGCAAAAATCCCCCAATGACAAAGGTGGACTTGGATTCAACTCCAACAATAAGAATAAGTCCAAAGTGAACAAAAAGAAGGGCCAAGAACAAGTCAAGAATTCGGCCAAGATTGTTTGCTTCAAGTGCAAAGTAGAAGGGCATCATGTTAGATCTTGCCCATTGAAGAAGAAGGACATTAGTGACAAGCAACAAGGGAAGCGGCCACAAGTTCGATCTCATGCTCAACCACAAGTTGAAGAAAGTCCTCTTCCCAAGAATCCTCAAGCTAATGCTTCTCAAGTTGAGAAATCAAGTGAGAAGAAAGTGAAGAGTAGACGTTGCTACTTATGTCGTGAGAAAGGTCACCTCGCCTCTTCATGCACTAGTGGTAACTTATCCAACCCAATTATTATTGATGATATCTATTCTCTTGGGAAGGATAAGGTTGGCAATGTGTTTGCCAAAGTTGTTGGTACTCAAAGTGGTGTCAAGAAGAGAACCATTTGGGTAGCCAAGTCTATTGTGACTAACCTCTTAGGACCCAACTTGGTTGGGGACCAACAAGCTCAAGCTTGATCAATAGGTGTTGTTGGAGGGCACTGGAGACTTGGCTACTTTATGAAGAATTAAGGGGACTTCATCATTCTAATTGTTTCAAGCCAAGTTATTCGAATTATCAAGTTTCTATCTTATATCCAATGTTTCTCCATGCGGTAACTCGTGCTTAAAGTGTTTACATTGATAGTTACTTATCCCTTTGCATGTTTGGTTTTGTTCCTTGCATGTGTTTGTATATGTTGTGCTTCCAACGTGATTATCTTGTGCAATCAAGTATGTGTGTGTTGGTTTGCACATCATGTACGTGTGTGTCATGCATTGAGCCTTTTGCATCTTGTTCTTTTCTTAGTTGGTTCTTGTGAGAGATTAATGGAATATCCCATTATGGGGGAGTGATGTGCTTTGTGCACCTCACAATCCTATATATGTGTGTACATGAGTAATACCATCTAGTATTGATATTTCAAGATTATCTAGTCGCTATGTGGTATGTCTTCTCATGAGAAATTCAAATTCTATATTGTCCATTAATTATCTCGTGTTGGATAATTATTTTGCCTCTTGTTTATCTTTAATTGGTATCACATTATGGGGGAGTAATATGCTATGTGTATATTACTAGCCTAGAAAATGTGTACATTTGAGATATTGTCACCTAGAATTGATATTGTAAATTATCTTATTCCTAGGTGGCATGTTAGCTCTACAAGTTGCAATTTGCTTTTGTTTGATGTGAAGATGATGTCGGATATCCTTGTTATCTACCACCGGGAATTATTTCCAAATACTTCTTGTCTTTTGACAATTGGTACTCACTTATGTGTGGTAGAAATTATTGATCATCTTTACATTGGCCTTTGCTTTTATTTGCTTTATCTCTTGCCTAGGATTGTGTCAACTCCCATTGTATTCCATACCACTTGTGGATCTTGTTAATTTCTTGACCTTGTCTAGTGTTTTCTAGATATAGTGAAAGTGGTGATCCCACCTCGTGCATTTTGTATTCAAATGCAAATTCTCTATAATGCACTAGTCTTGGGGGAGCTAGCCTATTCTCTATAAAACACTCATCTTGTGATCCTTATCAAGTGTGTGTTTGTGGAAGGCAATTCGTTTCTTTTTGGTGCTTTGTGCCATCATGAAACTTTGTAGAGGGCTTGGTTTGTTTGGAACCATTCTCTCTTTTGGGAGTTTGACATCTTTTTTTGAGTGTATCAATGGATATCTCATTCCTTGATGTATCTTTTATGGATATCCTCCAAGTGATGATTTATTCATTTGGTATCTTTTCTTCGCTTGGTATTTCTTTGTCTTTTGGTCTCGGTTCTTGAAAGTCTTGAGCATGCATATTTACTTCTTGTAGTTTCTTTGGCATGCTTTCTTTCTTTGACCCAATATATAGGGGGAACTCCACCAGGTCTCAAATTGGATGGATGTGCATGAAATTCATTTTCATATCTATATGCACATATTTATGTGGAGTTTGTCCTATGTGTTGTTGGTTCTCTAACTCTTTGGTCCCAATGAGTTTGGGTACCATTTTGTTTGTGTTGTTGTTCTAGGAACAAGTGGAGATGCATTGGATGCTCGGCTCACTCACAAGGAAGGTGGTGTAACCATGTGCTTATTGGAGTCAAGCTATGATGATTAATGAACTACTATCTACCTTTAATTGGTATCTACTACATCCATCCAATGGTATCTCAGTAACAAGTATCATCATCTACTTCATGCACACATTTCTTGCATCAACCTTTCGTAGGTTGTATCATGGCATGTTTTCCATTCTCTCTTGTGATACTTGTTTCCTTTCTCAAAGCATCCCAACAATGATGTCTTGTTGCTAGTTGTGATGTCTTTGATGTTCGTGTGGTTGGAATTCATTTATATGCAATAAGACCATATCTAGCCTTGTGATATGCTCTCAAGCAAATATCTTGTTGGTATATGTATGACTTCCTTTTGGATATCTTGTTCCTTCATGTTGTAACTATTTCGGGTGTACATCCTTCTTTGTAGATATATATCATCATGACTTCATCTACCTAGAACCTTATACACTTGAGAGAAATTACATCTCTAGATGATATCCTTTCTTTCACGTCCACCTTGTCTCTCTTTTGTTATTTCTTTGGTGGCTCCGTGAAAGATTTTGCCTTGAGTGTGTGTCGTATCTCGTTGCATCTTGATGCGCTCTTGTGTGGTGAAGATTATTTTCCTCATGCTTATCTTTACGAGGTTTTTGCCAGCTTAATTGGCATCCCTCGTCTTGATGCGCCTTTCATCTTCTATCTTCACCGCGGGTTGTCACAAACATAGGTTCTCTATATGCTTATTAGTAAGCTTGTGAACCCATTTGCTAGTTGTGTGTGGGAATGATAGGCCTTGCACCGTGTGCCTCATTCTTTGAAGACTTTATTGATGCTTAATGCTCTTCTGTACATTAGTCTTCTCAAGTGCATTGCCTTGACTCACACACATCTTTTTGGTTGAGCCCACTCTTAAGTTGCCTCTCTTACTTGTTTCTCAACCATGTGTTTGTTGCAAGTACTAGGCTTAGTTTCCTATATGCTCTCTTGCACTTGTTGTAAGTTTCTATTGATTTTGGGGGAGCTATGATCCTATTTTGTGCACTTTGTTTCCAAATTCAAATATTCTTATGTGTGCACAAATCATGGGGAGCCTCTCTAGTTTCTTTAGAACACTCCTTTGCTCATATCATAATATCTTTTATTCATGTGGCTCGTAGGATCATTGGCCTAGTTGGTTCAATTGGTATCTTTTGATAGCTTGCTTCAATAGATATCTTTTGATTGCTTGATTGCTTGTTTCTCTCTTTGTTATGTCTTTGTAGCATATCTTCCTTTTGCAATCTTTGGGCCTCAATATAGTTTGTCTTCCTCCAAGTATTACCGTTGGATATGTGTATTGCATTCCACTCTCTTGTTGAGAAATACACAATTTATGGAGGAACACAATTTATATTGGCCTTCTATGCTTTTCGCCCATTTTGGCAATCGATGCCAATGGGGGAGAAGTTTCAGAGAGTTTTGTGGAGAAGTCTTCAGAGTTTTCTCCTTGCTTTGGTTTTGTTCCTAAGCATTTGCATCTCATACACATGCATTATTGGTTGTTGCATTGCTTGGTGATGCATAATTCCTTGTATAAACTCTCGTGAAAGTGATTGTCATCAATTACCAAAATGGGGGAGATTGAAAGAACATGCGGTGCCCCCATGTTTGGTTTTGGTAATTGATGACAATCTCTATGGACTAATGGTTTCCTTGAGTTATATTTGAAGGATTTTTTCATAGGCATTTCTTGAAGTCCATGTGTTGGTTTCAAGGAGTTTGTGTTGACCAAGGTGCTATTAAGGAATTATCCAAAGATTGGTCATGTGAGTGTTGAGCTTATTGTAAGCATGTCTTGAAGAAGAAGATTGTGTGATCATTCATGTTTACCTTCAAGACATCATCCAAATGAAGAGAGTTGGAAAGATTCAAGGTTGATCAAGACTAAGTCAAGAGTGAATCAAGTTAATCAACTCACAAAGAGTAGAAGATGTACCGAGAGGGATCAAGTGATCCCATGGTATGGTAAGAATTGTCCGTTGCACTTTGTGTACTAACCCATGGTCTATGTGAGAGTCTATGTGGGGTTAGGTACATGTCCATGGGCTTGCGTCAAGAGGATGATATCATACAACCCATGGGAAGGATGACATCAAGTGGTGATCGTCATCAAGATTGCCGTGTGCAAGTTCAAGTGGAGAATCAAGAAGAGATCAAGTGCTTGAATATTGCCATCCATTGTGGTATCAATGGACTTGTGAAGATGTCCCGAAGAGTGGCTCACCCATAGTGGAGTATGGGGGAGCAATCATCTAGTCTCCATCGACCCAACGCAATCAAGAAAGGTGGTCCATCTTGAGGAGGACAAGATCATCATCATCTAGCTCAAGTGGATCATGTGCAAGGCAAAGGTTTGCCCTTGATAGGTTTTCTATTTTACCGGTCTCATGGTGGTGTTGGGAGACCGGGTTATAGGATCGATAGCCGTACTATCAAGGGGGGCTCTCAAGTGAGTAGCTTGATCATATCGTTCATCGAGAGCTCAAACCATTGCATCCTTGCATCATGTTTCTTGGTTCTTGTTTGGTTCTCTTTGTGAGTCTTAGAGCTTATGGTCATCTTGATTACAAGCTTGAGTTCATCGGAAACGGAGTTTGCATGCGTCTTCTATGATGTTTTCGGTGTTGGAGGTTTTTTCGGTCTTTTCCGAGGAAGGGTTCTCACCATTTTCTTTTGGGCCTTTTCTAATTTGCTTCTTATTGGTATTTATATCAAGATTGTGTTAGCCCTTGTCGCTAGCTTTCCAACAAACTTGGTTTCATCGAATTCGGAGTCCGTTTGCAAAAGTTGTGGCAGTTTTGGTGTTCTGAAAAGGTTGCAGCGGTACTACCGCGAATTGGAGCGGATGTAATTTTTTACTACCGCTCCAGAGCAGTACTACCGCAGCTCCTGCAGCGGTAGTACCGCTCCGGACCAAAAACTCGTCCCAAGTCTTGTGGTGGTAGGCCCGGATGTTTTTTTAGTACCGCTCGCAAGCAGTAGTACCGCTACCATTTGCGGTAGTACCGTGAGGTCGAGCGGTAGTACCGTGAGGACAAGCGGTAGTACTGCTCCGACGGTTCTTCTAGCCTTTTGCCTCCTTGTTGTTGTTTTTCAAAGGGGTACTTCCGCCCTAGCGGTAGTACCGCTCCTTGGAGCGGTAGTACCGCTCTATGCGGGCTGTGAGCATAACGGTTGGATTTTCCCCACCTATACAAGGGGGTCTTCTTCCCCAATGAACCTTATCCTTTTTAGCTCGTGTTCTTCCTCCATTGTTGACCTTCTTCGAGCTTGCTAACTCTCAATCCCTCCAATGATTCTTGCTAGTTCTTGAGGGAAAAGAGAGAGGAGATCTAGATCCATGTTTCCACCAATCACTTTCTCCTCTAGGTGAGGGGAACCCCTTGGATCTAGATCTTGGAGTTCTTCGTGTTCTTCTTTCGTTCTTCCTCTCATTTTCTTCCCTAGCATTAGTTGCTTTGGTGGGATTGGGAGAGAAGGACTTGGGCACTCCGTGTGCCCTTGCCATTGCATTTGGTGCATCGATTTGAGTTCTCCACGGTGATACGTGGAAGTGAAGTTTGAGAAGCTTATTACTCTTGGGTGTTTGGGCACCCTAGAGCTTGTTCCTCTTGGGTGCCTTGGCGCCCTAGACGGTTGGTGGTGTTCGGAGCTCAATCATTGTGGTGTAAAGCTCCGGGCAAGCGTCAGGGTCTCCAATTAGGTTGTGGAGATCGCCCCGAGCAATTTGACGGGTACCGGTGACCGCCCCCAAGGGTTGCCAAAGTGTACGGGTTCGGTGACCGCCCCCAAGGGTTGCCATTTGTATGGGTTCGGTGACCGCCCTCAAGGGTCCCTTAGTGGAATCACAGCATCTTGCATTGTGCGAGGGCGTGAGGAGATTACGGTGGCCCTAGTGGCTTCTTGGGGAGCATTGTGCCTCCACACCGCTCCAAACGGAGATTAGCATCCGCAAGGGTGTGAACTTCGGGGTACATCGTTGTCTCCGCGTGCCTCGGTTATCTCTTACCCGAGCTCTTTACTTATGCGCTTTACCTTGTGATAGCCATATTGTTTCTTGTCATATTTCTTGCTATCACATAGTTGTTTATCCTGCTTAGTATAAGTTGTTGGTGCACATAGGTGAGCCTAGTTGTTGTAGGTTTTGTGTTTGACAAATTAACCGCTAGGTTTATTCCGCATTTGTTCAAGCCTAAACCGTAATTATTTTAAAGCGCCTATTCAACCCCCCCTCTAGGCGACATCCACGATCTTTCACTTGTCACTAGGGCCCGAGTGCCATGATTTCAGATCTGAACCTAATATGTTTTATCAATATATGAGTGTTCTTGATCCTATCTTGCAAGTCTATAGTCACATATTATGTGTTATGATCCGTTAACCCCGAAGTGACAATAATCGGGATACTTACCGGTGATGACCGTAGTTTGAGGAGTTCATGTATTCACTATGTGTTAATGCTTTGTTCCGGTACTCTATTAAAAGGAGGCCTTACTATTCCTTAGTTTCCATAAGGACCCC
Organism: Triticum aestivum; assembly: GCF_018294505.1. Classification (NCBI taxonomy): domain Eukaryota; kingdom Viridiplantae; phylum Streptophyta; class Magnoliopsida; order Poales; family Poaceae; genus Triticum; species Triticum aestivum. The sequence goes on from NC_057797.1 coordinate 451,309,695, forward strand.
GCTGCCACGGGAGGGTAGGACAAAAGATGTCATGCAAGTTCTTTTCCATAAGCACGTATGACTATATTCCGAATACATGCCTACATTACATTGATGAACTGGAGCTAGTTCTGTGTCACCCTAGGTTATGACTGTTACATGATGAACCGCATCCGACATAATTCTCCATCACCGATCCATTGCCTATGAGCTTTCCATATATTGTTCTTCGCTTATTTACTTTCCCGTTGCTATTGTTATCATCACTACAAAATATCAAAAACATTACTTTTACTACTGTTACCTTTTGTTATCGTTACCTCTACTATCATATTACTTTGCTACTAAATACTTTGCTGCGGATATTAAGTTCCCAGGTGTGGTTGAATTGACAACTCAGCTGCTAATACTTGAGAGTATTCTTTGGCTCCCCTTGTGTCGAATCAATAAATTTGGGTTGAATACTTTACCCTCAAAAACTGTTGCGATCCCCTATACTTGTGGGTTATGAAGACTATTTTCTGGCGCCGTTTCCGGGGACCATAGCTCTATTCTTTGAGTCACTTGGGATTTATATCTGCTTATCATTATGAAGAACTTGAAAGATCCAAGAACCAAGATTTATCCCTCAACTACGAGGGAAGGTAAGGAACTGCCATCTAGCTCTGCACTTGATTCACCTTCTGTTTTGAGTAAGCTTGCGACGCCTAAAACTGCTTCTGCTATTCGTTCTGATATGTCGCATGTTATTGATGATGCTACTTCCGCTATGCATGATACTTATGATGAAACTACTTCTATGCTTGATACTACTGTGCCACTTGGTGAATTTCTTGATGAACAACTTGCTAGGGCTAGAGAGATTGAAAATATTGAATCTGATAATACTGATGAAAGTGATGATGAATAATCACTTGTTATTCCTAAGGGTTATGTTTTTGATCAAGAAGCCTCTTTAGCTATTTTAGCTTGCAAAGATAGAAACGAACTTAAGAGGTTATTAGCTAAATGGAATAAGCAATCTCTAAATGCTAGAATGAAACCTGACCCTGCTTTTGCTACTTCACCTATCTGTGTTACTGATAAGGATTATGAATTCTCTGTTGATCCTGATATAATTACTTTGGTTGAGTCTGATCCTTTTCATGGCTATGAATCTGAAACTGTTGTGGCACATCTTACTAAATTAAATGATATAGCTACCCTGTTTACTAAAGATGAGAGAACTCGCTACTTTTATATCCTTAAAATATTTCCGTTCTCATTAAAGGGTGATGCTAAGATATGGTTTAATTCTCTTGATCCTGGTTGTGTGCGTAGTCCCCAGGATATGATTTATTACTTCTCTGCTAAATATTTCCCTACTCATAAGAAACAAGCTGCTTTAAGGGATATATATATATATATATATATAATTTTGTGCAAATTGAAGAAGAGAGTCTCCCACAAGCTTGGGGGAGGCTTCTCCAATTACTTAATGCTTTGCCTGATCATCCTCTTAAGAAAAATGAAATACTTGATATCTTTTATAATGGACTAACCGATGCTTCCAGAGATTACCTGGATAGTTGTGCTGGTTCTGTCTTCAGGGAAAGAACACTGGATGAAGCTGAAATTCTATTGAATAATATGTTGACAAATGAAAATAATTGGACACCTCCGGAGCTAATTCCTGAGCCTATTCCTAAACCAACTCCGAAGAAGAGGGGTATTCTATTTCTCAGTCCTGAAGATATGCAAGAGGCAAAGAAATCTATGAAAGAAAAAGGTATTAAAGCTGAAGATGTTAAGAATTTACCTCCTATTGAAGAAATACATGGTCTTAATTTACCGCCTGTTGAAGAAACATATGATCCCTTACCAATTGAAGAAACTCATGGTCTTGATAACCCGACATAGGTAGTAAAGGTAAATTCTCTCTATAGATATGATAAAGCTGAAATCCCATTTACTAAGTTTGCTAGCCCATGCTTAGATGAGTTTGATAAATTTATGGCTAAGCAAGAAGATTTTAATGCTTATTTTGGTAGACAATTGAAATACAATTCAAATATGCTTTAACACTTGGGTGATTATATGGCTAATGTCAAAGATGAACTTAAACTTATTAGTAAACATGCTTCTATGGTTACCACTCAAGTAGAACAAGTACTAAAAGCTCAAAATGATTTTCTCAATGAATTGAATAGTAAGAATAATGATAATGTTGTTAGAGTGGCTACTAGAACTGGTAGAACCTTTGTATCCTGAAGGCCACCCTAAGAGAATTGAGCAAGATTCTCAGAGAAATAATATAGATGCACCTAGTCCTTCTAAAAGGAAGAAAAAGAAAAATGATAGGACTTTGCATGCTTCTAGTGAACCTATTACTGAAACACCTGAGAATCCAAATGATATTTCTATTTCTGATGCTGAAACACAATCTGGTAATGAACCCAAAACTAGTAATAATGTTAATGACAATGTTCATGATGATGCTCAACCTAGCAATGATAATGATATAGAGATTGAACCTGTCGTTGATCTTGATAACCCACAATCAAAGAATCGACATTTTGATAAGAAAGACTTTGTTGCTAGGAAACATGGTAAAGAAAGAGAACCATGGGTTCAGAAACCCATGCCTTTTCCTCCCAAACCATCCAATGAAAAGGATGATGAGGATTTTGAGTGCTTTGCTGAAATGATTAGACCTATCTTTTTGCGTATGCGATTAACTGATATGCTTAAAATGAATCCTTATGCTAAATACATGAAAGAAATTGTTACTAATAAAAGAAAGATACCGGAAGCTGAAATTTCCACCATGCTTGCTAATTATACTTTTAAGGGTGGAATACCAAAGAAACTAGGAGATCCCGGTGTACCCACTATACCATGCTCTATTAAAAGAAAGTATGTTAGAACTGCTTTATGTGATCTTGGAGCCGGTGTTAGTGTTATGCCTCTCTCTTTATATCGTAGACTTGATTTGAATAAGTTGACACCTACTGAAATATCTTTGCAAATGGCTGATAAATCAACTGCTATACCTGTCGGTATTTGTGAGGATGTACCTGTTGTAGTTTGTAGTTGCAAACGTTACTATTTTAACGGACTTTGTTATTCTTGATATTCCCAAGGACGATAGTATGTATATTATTCTTGGAAGACCCTTTTTGAATACTACAGGGGCTGTTATTGATTGCACTAAAGGCAATGTCACTTTTCATGTTAATGGTAATGAGCATACGGTACACTTTCCGAGGAAACAACCTCAAGTCCACAGTATCAATTCTATTGGAAAAATTCCATCGATTATATTTGGAGGTTTTGAATTTCCTCTTCCTACTGTCAAGAAGAAATATGTCATTCTTATTATTGGGGATGTGCATATCCCCTTTGAGGTAACATAGTGTTATTCAAAATTTCTCCGGTTCCATGTTATTCAGAATGAGTTCGTTAACAAGACTTGATCAACCTTGTTAGTGGATTCCTTTTGATGATCATGATATGGATAAAACTAGAAGGCACAACCTTATGTACCCCATTTTTACTTTCTGTTATTTATATAAAATAAAATAAAAATAAATATTTTTCTGCCTGTTATCTGATTATCTGTGCAATATAAAATACCCCAAAAACAAAAGTTCTCCAAATGCCTTGAAATTTAAATATGATTTTTTCTAGAATATTTGAGAATATTTGGCACTGAGAACACAACAGGGGGGGTCAACCACCTGCCCACAAGGGTGGAGGGCGCGCCCTACTCCCCTAGGCGCGCCCCCTGCCTCGTGGGCCCATGGTGGCCCTCCTCCACTTATCCTTGCACCCACACACTCCTTCTTCCTCCCCCAAACACGAATATCCATCTCAAGCATGAGTTCTAGCTCATTTTGCTGCCATTTTTGATCTCCTTGCTCAAAGCACCTCTCACAAAACTGCTTGGGGAGATTGTTCCTTGGTATGTGACTCCTCCATTGGTCCAATTCGTTTTTGTTCTAGTGCTTTATTCATTGCAAATTTTTGCTGCTTAGGTGACCCTGTTCTTGAGCTTGCATGTCAAATTTATATGGTCAAAAGTAGTTTTGATGCATGATATAGGCCCTAGGCACTTGTAGGAGTAGTTGCTATCAATATTATTGAGTTTGGTTTACTTTTATTATGAAGTTACTAAAAAAATTCAGAATTTTTCAGAGGAAGAAAAATAGGAAAATGTTCCAAGGTGGTTCCTCAAGGAAGCAAGGACTCATGCTTGCAATGCGTGATGCTGATGAAGAGCCACCAAGAGACGCTCCAGTGCATCCTTGTGAGTGGCCTTCTGAAAATTTTATGGATCGAGCAGGAATTAAAGAAGAATTCAACGCATATTTGCGTAACGCCAATCTTGTGAGCTTCGAGGAAGAGAAGTGCAGCCTGTATCACAACCTCACCAGTACCTTTGTGAGGAGGTTTGAATTTTCAACTTCACGTAATTCTCCAACTGTCCTGTTTGATCTTTATGAAAATTCTTATACTATGGACTTAGAGGATTTTACCACTTCTTGCAAACTTCCACGATGGGGTAGTATAAGGGATTCTCGCAAATCTGAATTAGAGATTTTCTTGCCAGCATAACTGTGGGAGAATCTAGAGATATTACACAAGCTACCATAGGGAGCATTGACTTTCCTGCTATATATTATTTTGCTCTCTTTATAGGTAGATGCATTAATGGTAAATATGAGGCATGTCACATGTGTGTCCCTAACCTCAGCATTCTTAGGAGTGCTGTGTTAGGAGATAAATCTTATAATTTGGGAGCCATTGTTGCATGTAGGTTGCATCTTAATAGATTTAATGGAGATTTATTTGGGGGAATTTATGCAACCCGCATAGCTAATTTTCTTGGTATAGCCATACGCGAAGATGATATTGAATTACCTCCTGCTTACCTAGACTTTAATGCTATGGTTCACCACCAGTTTGTCGGGAGGAATGAATCACCTCTCCAGTATCGACTAATCTTTGACAGACGCCGTGCTGCCCATATTACTCTCCCTACTCCTGCCTTCTTTGATCATCAGGCAAAATGAAGATATACTATTACAAGAGAGGAGGCAGATGAGTACGAGAGGAGAGCGGAGGCCGCTCGGTGCCACACTGCAGCTCAGCAGGCGATAGCCGCTGCATCGCAGTACGACCCCAGCTACTATTATGGATATCCGCCAGGCCAGCCGTGGCCATAGACCAACTTAGGCCAAAAGCCTAAGTTTGGGGGAGTACGTATTTCCCACCGACATTACATTTATGTTCACACACTCATTGCTAGATGTTGGTGCTCATACTTTTTCATTGTATCATCCATGCTAGTTTAATTTCCTTTTTATGCTTCCTTCTTGTGTGTTTAATAAACCTTAAGAAAAACCAGAAAAAAAATTAGTTGTAGCTTCTAGCTAGTTTTAATTTCCATGCTTGTAGTAGTAATTAAAAAGAAAACCCAAAAATATTTCCTATTCTTCTTTTGCTTGTTGGGAGCTTTCCCGTGTAAATAGTTTTATTTCTTTTCTTTTCTTTGGGGGTCGATAGGAGAAGACCATAATTAAATTGTTGAAGTGGCTCTTATATGCATTATTGTTGATCTGACAAAAGAGCCCATATTGCCTTGTCTTCTCCAATTTATTGAATGCTTGCAGATTACAGCTTAGTCCAATGCACGCGTACTATTATTATTATTCACATCGTTTGGTCTTGCAAGTGAAAGGGAATATGACGATATACGATGGACTGACTGAGATAAGAAAAGCTGGTATGAACTCGACCTCTTTTGTTTTTGTAAATATGATTAGTTCATCGTTCCTGATTCGGCCTATTATGAATAAACATGTTTGCAATGACAACTAGAGATCATAGTTTCTTGTGACATGCTTGACTAGCTATGAGTTATAATGGTTTACCTTGCGTGCCAACATGCTATTGAAATGGTTATGATGTGGTATGATAGGGTGGTATCCTCCTCTGAATGATTTAAGTGACTTGACTTGGCGCATGTTCACGCATGTTGTTGAAACAAAATCAACATAGCCTTCACGATATTTATGTTCATGGTGCATTATATCCTACTCATGCTTGCATTCAGTGTTGATTAATTTTAATGCATGTTCATGACTGTTGTCGCTCTCTAGCTGGTCGCTTCCCAGTCTTTTGCTAGCCTTCACTTGTACTAAGTGGGAATACTCCTTGTGCATCCAAATCCCTTAAACCCCAAAGTTATTTCACATGAGTCCACTATACCTACCTATATACGGTATCTACCTGCCGTTCCAAGTAAATTTGTATGTGCCAAACTCTAAACCTTCAAATAAATATCCTGTTTTGTATGCTCGACTAGCTCATGTATCAACTAGGGTTGTCTGTATCTTCCATGTTAGGTGGGTTATTCTCAAGAGGAGTGTACCCCGCTCCTTACTCACGGGATAAATGGCTGGTCACCGGGATGCCCAGTCCCATGCTTTATGCAAACTAAATCAAAATAATTGCAAACAAAACTCCCCAGGATTGTTGTTAGTTGGAGGCACTCATTGTTTCGAGCAAACCATGGATTGATGCTTGTTAGTGGAAGGGGGAGTATAAACTTTACCATTCTGTTTGGGAACCGCCTATAATGTGTGTAGCATGGAAGATATCACCATCTCTTGGTTGTTATGTTGACAATGAAAGTATACCGCTCAAAATATTATTCACCTCTGTTTCAAAACCGAGCTCTGGCACCTCTACAAATCCCTGCTTCCCTCTACGAGGGGCCTATCTATTTACTTTTATGCTGAGTCATCATCCTCTTATTAAAAAGCACCAGTTGGAGAGCACCACTATCATTTGCATTCATTACTGTTAGTTTACATTGAGTATGACTTGACTGGATCTCTTTTACCATGAATTACAATGTCTAGTCAGTCCTTGGTCTTTAAAGGTGCTCTGCATTTATGTTTTGCGGTCTCAGAAAGGGCTAGCGAGATACCATCTTGTTATATCATATTATGATTGTTTTGAGAAAGTGTTGTCATCCGAGATTTATTATTATTGCTCGCTAGTTGATTATGCTATTGATATGAGTAAACTTGAGACCTGAGCGTTATTGCGAATGTGGTTAGTTATAATCTTTGCTGAAAACTTGAATGCTGGCTTTACATATTTACAACAACAAGAGCAAACAGAGTTTGTAAAAGTTTTTCTTTATCACTTTCAGTTTGTCAACTTAATTTCTTGAGGACAAGCAAAGGTTTAAGCTTGGGGGAGTTGATACGTCTCCAACGTATCTACTTTTCCAAACACTTTTGCCCTTGTTTTGGACTCTAACTTGCATGATTTGAATGGAACTAACCCAGACTGACGCTGTTTTCAGCAGAATTACCATGGTATTATTTATGTGCAGAAACAAATGTTCTCGGAATGACCTGAAACTTAACGGAGCAACTTTTTGGAAAATATAAAAAATACCTGCAAAAGATGAAGGCCAGGGGGCCCATCACCTCTCCACGAGGGTGGGGGGTGCGCCCCCTACCTCGTGGGCCCCCTGGTGCCTCTCCGACTCCAACTCCAACTCTATATATTGTGTTTCGGGGAGAAAAAATCAGAGAGAAGAATTCATCGCATTTTACGATATGTAGCCGCCGCCAAGCCCTAAAACCTCTCGGGAGGGCTGATCTGGAGTCCGTTCGGGGCTCCGGAGAGGGGAATCTGTCGCCATCATCATCATCAACCATCCTCCATCACCAATTTCATGATGCTCACCGCCATGTGTGAGTAATTCCATCGTAGGCTTGCTGGACGGTGATGGGTTGGATGGGATCTATCATGTAATCGAGTTAGTTTTGTTAGGTTTGATCCCTAGTATCCACTATGTTCTGAGATTGATGTTGCTGTGACTTTGCTATGCTTAATGCTTGTCACTAGGGCCCGAGTGCCATGATTTAAGATCCGAACCTATTATGTTTTCATCAATATATGAAAGTTCTAGATCCTATCTTGCAAGTCTATAGTCACCTATTATGTGTTATGATCCGTTAACCCCGAGGTGACAATAATTGGGATACTTACCGGTGATGACCATAGTTTGAGGAGTTCATGTATTCACTATGTGCTAATGCCTTAATCCGGTACTCTATTAAAAGGAGGCCTTAATATCCCTTAGTTTCCGTAAGGACCCCGCTGCCACGGAAGGGTAGGACAAAAGATGTCATGCAAGTTTTTTCCCATAAGCACGTATGACTATATTCGGAATACATGCCTACATTACATTGATGAACTGGAGCTAGTTCTGTGTCACCCTAGGTTATGACTGTTACATGATGAACCGCATCCGGCATTATTCTCCGTCACCGATCTATTGCCTACGAGCTTTCCATATATTGTTCTTCGCTTATTTACTTTCCCGTTGCTATTGCTATCATCACTACAAAATACCAAAAACATTACTTTTACTACTGTTACCTTTTGTTACCGTTACCACTACTATCATATTACTTTGCTACTAAACACTTTGCTGCAGATACTAAGTTTCCAGGTGTGGTTGAATTGACAACTCAGCTGCTAATACTTGAGAGTATTCTTTGGCTCCCCTTGTGTCGAATCAATAAATTTGGGTTGAATACTTTACCCTCGAAAACTGTTGCGATCCCCTATACTTGTGGGTTATCACTTGGTCATACACATTTGTGTGCATGATTAGTGTACGACCGAATCGGGGGCGTCACAACCTCATCAAAGCGTATATTCCAACTCCGAGATGCTTGCACTAGTCTGTAGATGGATCGCTGGATCTTGCACACTTTGTTAGCATCTTTAGGATCGAGAAAACCTTCTGGTTGCATCATATACAACTCTTCTTTAAGAAATCCATTAAGGAATGCAGTTTTGACGTCCATTTGCCAGATTTCATAATTATAAAATGCGGAAATTGCTAACATGATTCGGACTGTGCATCGCTACTGGTGAGAATGTGTCATCGTAGTTTGCCCCTTGAACTTGTCGAAAACCTTTTGCGACAAGTAGATATTTGTAGATGGTGACATTACCATGAACGTTTGTCTTCTTCTTGAAGATCTATTTATTCTCAATAGCTTGCCGATCATTGGGCAAGTCCACCAAAGTTCATACTTTGTTCTCATACATGGATCATATCTTAGATTTCATGGCCTCAAGCCATTTATCGGAATCTGGGCTCATAATAGCTTCTTCATAGTTCATAGGTTCGCCATGGTCTAGTAACATGACTTCCAGGACAGGATTACCGTACCACTCAGGTGCGGAACGTGCTTTGTCCGACCTACGAGGTCTAGTAGTAACTTGATCCGAAGTTTCTTGATCAACATCATTAGCTTCCTCTCTAGTTTGTGTAGGCATCACGGGAACGGATTTCTCTGATGTGCTACTTTGCAATTCGAGAGAAGGTACAATTACCTCATCAAGTTCAACTTTCCTCCCACTAACTTATTTTGAGAGAAACTCCTTCTCTAGAAAGGTTCCATTCTTGGCAACAAAGATCTTGCCTTTGGATCTATGATAGAAGGTGTACCCAATTGTTTCTTTAGGGCATCCTATGAATACACACTTCTCCGATTTTGGTTCGAGCTTATTAGGCTGAAGCCTTTTGACATAAGTGTATGTCGCAACCCCAAATTTTAAGAAACGACAGCTTAGGTTTCTTGCCAAACCATAGTACATATGGTGTAGTCTCAATGAATTTATATGGTGCCCTATTTAACGTGAATGCGACTGTCTCTAATGCATAACCCCAAAACGACAGTGGTAAATCGGTAAGAGACATCATAGAACGCACCATATCCAATAAACTATGGTTACGACGTTCGGACACACCATTACGCTGTGGTGTTCCAGGTGGCGTGAGTTTTGAAACAATTCCACATTGTCTTAAATGAAGGCCAAACTCATAACTCGAATATTTGCCTCCATGATCAGATCATAGAAACTTTATTTTCTTGTTATGATGATTCTCCACTTCACTATGAAATTCTTTGAACTTTTCATATGTTTCAAACTTGTGTTTCATCAAGTAGATATACCCAACCTACTCAAATCATTTGTGAAGGTCAGAAAATAACAATGCCCGCCGCGTGCCTCAACACTCATCGGACCGCATGCATCGGTATGTATTATTTCCAATAAGTCGTTAGCTTGCTCCATTGTTCCGGAGAATGGAGTTTTAGTCATCTTGCCCATGAGGCATGGTTTGCAAGTATCAAATGATTCATAATCAAGTGATTCCAAAAGTCCATCCAAATGGAGTTTATTCATGCACTTTACACCCATATGACCTAAACGACAGTACCAGAAATATGTCGCACTATCATTATCAACTTTGCATCTTTTGTCATCAATATTATGAATATGTGTATCACTACGATCGAGATTCAACAAGAATAGACTATTCATCAAGGGTGCATGACCATAAAAGATATTACTCATATAAATAGAACAACCATTATTCTCCAATTTAAATGAATAATCGACTCGTAATAAACAAGATCCAGATATAATGTTCATGCTCAATGCTGGCACCATATAACAATTATTCAGGTCTAAAACTAATCCCGAAGGTAGATGTAGAGGTAGCGTGCCAACGGTGGTCACATCGACCTTGGAACCATTCCTGACACACATCGCCACCTCGTCCTTAGCCAATCTTTGTTTATTCCACAACTCCTGTTTCGAGTTACAAATCTGAGAAACCAAACCGGTATCAAATACTCAGGCACTACTACGAACATTAGTAAGGTACACTTCAATAACATGTATAACAAATATACCTTTGTTCACTTTGCCATCCTTCTTATCCGCCAAATACTTGGGGCAGTTCCACTTCTAGTGACCAGTCCCTTTGCAGTAGAAGCACTCAGTTTCAGGCTTAGGTCCAGCTTTGGGTTTCTTCCCGGGAGTGACAACTTGCTTGCCATTCTTATTGAAGTTCCCTTTCTTTCCCATGCCCCTTTTCTTGAAACTAGTGGTCTTGTTAACAATCAACACTTGATGCCCCTTCTTGATTTCTACCTCCGCGGCCTTAAGCATTGCGAAGAGCTCAGGAATCATTTTATTCATCCCTTGCATATTATACTTCATCATGAAGCCTTTGTAGCTTGGTGGCAGTGATTGAAGAACTCTGTCAATAACACTATCAACTGGAAGTTCAACTCCCAGCTGAGTCAAGTGGTTATGATACCCAGACATTTTGAGTATGTGTTCACTGACAGAACTGTTCTCCTCCATCTCGCAGCTATAGAACTTGTTGGAGACTTCATATCTCTCAACCCGAGAATTTTCTACAAACATTAACTTCAACTCTTGGAACATCTCATATGCTCCATGACGTTCAAAACGTCTTTGAAGTCCCGGTTCGAGGCCGTAAAGCATGGCACACTGAACTATCGAGTAGTCATCAGATCGAGCCTGCCAAAAGTTCATAGCATCTGCGGCAGGTCTCTCACCTAGCGGTGCATCAAGGACATAATTCTTCTATGCAGCAATGAGGATAATCCTCAAGTTACGGACCCAGTCCGTGTAGTTGCTATCATCATCTTTCAACTTAGCTTTCTCTAGGAACGCATTAAAATTTAGGGGAACGGTAGCTCGGGCCATTGATCTATAACATAGATATGCAAAACTATAAGACTAAGATCATGATAAGTTAAGTTCAATTAATCAAATTACTTAAGAACTCCCACTTAAATCAACACCCCTCAAGTTTTGTAAGTGATACATGATCCAAATCAACTAACCCATGTCCGATCATCACGTGAAATGGGGTAGTCATCATTGGTGAACATCTCTATGTTGATAATATCTACTATATGACTCATGTTCGACCTTTCGGTCTCTAGTGTTCCGAGACCATGTCTGTACATGCTAGGCTTGTCAAGTTTAACCCAAGTATTCTGCATGTGCAAAACTGTCTTACACTCGTTGTATGCGAACATAGAGTCTATCACACCCGATCATCACAAGGTGCTTCGAAACGACGAACTTTGGCAACGGTGCATACTCGGGGAGAACACTTTTATCTTGATAATTTAGTGAAGGGATCATCTTATAATGCTACTGCCGTTCTAAGCAAAATAAGATGCATAAAGGATAAACATCACATGCAATCAAAATATGTGACATGATATGGCCATCATCATCTTGTGCTTTTGATCTCCATCTCCAAAGCGTCTTTATGATCTCCATCGTCACCGACTCGACACCTTTATCTCCATCGTTGCGTCGGGGTCGTCTCGCCAACTATTGCTTCTACAACTATTGCTAATGCATAGCGATAAAGTAAAGCAATTACATGGCGCTTGCATTCCATACAATAAAAAGACAACCATAAGGCTCCTGTCGGTTGTTAATATTAAAAAAGATGATCATCTCATACACCAACATATATCACATCACATTTTGACCATATCACATCACAACATGCCCTGCAAACCAAGTTAAACGTCCTCTACTTTATTGTTGCAAGTTTTACGTGGCTGCTACGGGCTTCTAGCAAGAACCGTTCTTACCTACGCAAAAACCACAACGGTGATTCATCAAGTTGCTGTTTTAACCTTCTTCAAGGACCGTTCGTAATCAAATTTGATTCAACTAAAGTAGGAGAACCAGACACCCGCCAGCCACCTTTATGCAAAACTAGTTGCATGTCAGTCGGGGGAACCAGTCTCATGTGCGTGGACATGTAAGGTTGGTCAAGGATGCTTTATCCCACAATACCGCTGAATCAAAATAAGACATTGGTGGTAAGCAGTATGACTATCACCGCCCACAACTCTTTGTGTTCTACTCGTGTTGGGAAACATTGCATGGAAAACAAAAAAAAATTCTACGCACACGCTAGATCTATCCATGGAGATGCATAGCAACGAGAGGGGAGAGTGTGTCTACATACCCTCGTAGACCATAAGCGGAAGTTTTTAACAACACAGTTGATGTAGTCGAACTTCTTCGTGCTCCAATCGATCAAGTACCAGACGTACGACACGTCCGTGTTCTGCACACGTTCAACTCAGTGACGTCCTCCGCCTTCTTGTTGCAGCAAGACAAAAATATAGTAGATGAGTTCTGGCAGCACGACGGCGTGGTGATGGTGATGGTGAAGTGATCTCCGCGGGGCTTGGCCTAAGCACTACAAAAATATGACCGGGGGTGTAAACGGTGGAGGGGGGAGCCGCACACTGCTAAGCAATTGTCTTGGGTCTACTAGGCGCCCCCTCCCACATATATATAGGTGGGAGGGAGAGGGTAGAGGCCAAGGGGCGCCCCAAGTAGGTCTAAATCCTACTTGGGCTCCTGCCCTTCGCCGCGCCCCCTGCCATATTTGTTGGAGGGGGGAAGGAAAGGGGGAGGAGGAAGGAAGGGGGAGGCCGAATCCTACCCCCTTTCCTTTTCCCACTTGGGCGGCTGTCCATGGGGGGTGTGCCAGCCCATTATGGGCTAGTGTGCAACCCTCTAATGGCCAAATAGGCCCACTAACCTCCCGGGGTGTCTAGTACCCCCTCCGGCACTCCGATGATCACCCGGTACACTCTGAAACACTTTCGGTGTCCGAATATCATCGTACTATATATCAATCTTTACCTCTCGACCATTTAGAGACTCCTCATCATGTCCGTGATCTCATCTGGGACCCCAAACAACATTCGGTCACCAAAACATATAACTCATATACTACATATCGTCAACGATCGTTAAGTGTGCGGACCCTACGGGTTCGGGAACTATGTAGACATGACTGTGACACCTCTCCGGTCAATAACCAATAGCAGAACCTGGATGCCCATATTGGCTCCTACATATTCTACGAAGATCTTTATTGGTCGAACCATTATGACAACATACATAATTCCCTTTGTCCATCGGTATGTTACTTGCCCGAGATTCGATCGTCGGTATCTTCATACCTAGTTCAATCTCGTTACCGACAAGTCTCTTTACTCATTCCGTAATACATCATCCTGAAACTAACTCATTAGTCACTTTGCTTGCAAGGCTTCTTATGATGTGTATTACCGAGAGGGCCCAGGAATACCTCTCCAATACTTGGTGTGACAAATCCTAATCTCGATCTATGCCAACTCAATAAACACCTTCGGAGATACCTATAGAGCATCTTTATGATCACCCAGTTACGTTGTGACGTTTGATAGCACACAAGGTATTCCTTCAGTATCTAGGAGTTGCATAATCTTATAGTCGAAGGAATGTGTATTTGACATTAAGAAAGCAATAGCAATAAACTGACGATCAACATGCTAAGCTAACGGATGGGTCTTGTCCATCACATCATTCTCCTAATGATGTGATCCCGTTAACAAATGAAAACGCATGTCCATGGTTAGGAAACCTTAACCATCTTTGATCAATGAGCTAGTCTAGTAGAGGTTTACTAGGGACACAGTATTTGTTTATGTATTCACACATGTATTTAAGTTTCCGATCAATACAATTCTAGCATGAATAATAAACCTTTATCATGAATAAGGAAATATAAGATAACAACTTTATTATTGCCTCTAGGGCATATTTCCTTCATATCCAGCCAAATATTGGGCCAATATGAGACGCCTGGATGCGCCTAGGCATGTAGGACTGACCGCTGGGGCACGCACCAATTCGGTCATATACGCCTTCCCTCTCCTTGCCCGAGCAGCACTATCCTATTCTTTGTCCCTCCTCCACACTGCCGCCGCTGAACTTTCACCGGTATCGGTGCTTCGCCGCCATCCCCAACTCAAGGCTTCGCCACCGGACGCCCCAACACACAAACCCGCCAACAAGGCCGCCACTGGACGGTGTCCCGGTATGTCCAACTCCCCCATATTTTCACCCCACGTTGTATGTATTCGATGAAATGTTTGAGTTGGTTTTTGATTTTTTTCCGATCATTACTTCTAGGTCACCAATGGATTCGACGTGGAATTATGGCTATGGAAACAATGATCTTGACGAATTCATATTTGGCATGCTTTCTTGGGCACGCTAGGTTCTTGCAATCACATCAATGTGCTCCAGTGTTCTCCTTTGTTCAAGAGACTCTGTGATGGGGAAGCTCCACCGTGCAACTATACCATCAAAGGACACAACTACACCATGGGGTACTACCTTGCTGATGGTATCTATTCTCAGTGGGTGGCATTTGTGAAGACCATATCTAATCCCCAAGGCAACTAACAAATCCGCTTGGCAACAACGTAAGAGGCAACTAGGAAGGATGTGGAGAGGGCATTTGGAGTGCTCCAAACTCGTTGGGGTATTTGATACGTCCCCAACGTATCTATAATTTTTGATTGTTCCATGCTATTATATTATTTGTTTTGGATGTTTACGGGCTTTATTCTACACTTTTATATTATTTTTGGGACTAACCTATTAGCCGGAGGCCCAACCCAAATTGATGTTTTCTTGCCTATTTCAGTGTTTCGAAGAAAAGGAATATCAAACGGAGTCCAAACGGAATGTAACCTTCGGGAGAGTTATTTTTGGAACGGAAGCAATCTAGGAGACTTGGAGTAGACGTCAGGGAAGCTTCAAGGTGGCCACGAGGCAGGGAGGCGCGCCTGCCCCCTTGGGCGCGCCCCCACCCTTGTGGGCCCCTCATGGCTCCCCTGACCGACTTCTTTCGCCTATATATATCAATATACCCTAAAAACATCGGGGAACAGAATAAATCGGGAGTTCCGCTGCCAGAAGCCTCCGTAGCCACCGAAAACCAATCTAGACCCGTTCCGGCACCCTGCCGGAGGGGGGAATCCCTCTCCGGTGGCCATATTCATCATCCCGGCGCTCTTCATGACGAGGAGGGAGTAGTTCACCCTCGGGGCTGAGGGTATGTACCAGTAGCTATGCGTTTGATCTCTCTCTCTCTCCCTCTCTCTCTCTCGTGTTCTTGATTCAGAATGATCTTGATGTATCTTGAGCTTTGCTATTATAGTTGGATCTTATGATGTTTCTCCCCCTCTACTCTCTTGTGATGAATTGAGTTTCCCCTTTGAAGTTATCTTATCGGATTGAGTCTTTAAGGATTTGAGAACACTTGATGTATGTCTTGCATGTGCTTATCTATGGTGACAATGGGATATCATGTGATCCACTTGATGTATGTTTTGGTGATCAACTTGCGAGTTCCGTGACCTCGTGAACTTATGCATAGGGGTTGGCACAAGTTTTCATCTTGACTCTCTGGTAGAAACTTTGGGGCACTCTTTGAAGTTCTTTGTGTTGGTTGAATAGATGAATATGAGATTGTGTGATGCATATCGTATAATCATACCCACGGATACTTGAGGTGACATTGGAGTATCTAGGTGACATTAGAGTTTTGGTTGATTTGCGTCTTAAGGTGTTATTTTACTACGAACTCTAGGGATGTTTGTGACACTTATAGGAATAGCCCAACAGATTGATCGGAAATAATAACTTTGAGGTGGTTTCGTACCCTACAATAATCTCTTCGTTTGTTCTCCACTATTAGTGACTTTGGAGTGACTCTTTGTTGCATGTTGAGGGATAGTTATATGATCCAATTATGTTATTATTGTTGAGAGGACTTGCACTAGTGAAAGTATGAACCCTAGGCCTTGTTTCCTAGCATTGCAATACTGTTTACGCTCACTTTTATCATTTGTTACCTTGCTATTTTTATATTTTCAGATTACAAAAACCTATATCTACCATCCATATTGCACTTGTATCACCATCTCTTCGCCGAACTAGTGCACCTATACATTTACCATTGTATTGGGTGTGTTGGGGACACAAGAGACTTTTTGTTATTTGGTTGCAGGGTTGTTTGAGAGAGACCATCTTCATCCTACGCCTCTCACGGATTGGTAAACCTTAGGTCATCCACTTGAGGGAAATTTGCTACTGTCCTACAAACCTCTGCACTTGGAGGCCCAACAACGTCTACATGAAGAAGGTTGTGTAGTAGACATCAAGCTCTTTTCTGGCGCCGTTGCCTGGGAGGTGAGTGCTTGAAGGTATATCTTTAGATCGTGCAATCTAATCTTTTTGTTTCTTGTTTTATCACTAGTTTAGTTTATAAAAGAAAATTACAAAAAAAATGGAATTGAGTTTGCCTCATACGCTTCATCTTTTTAATATTTTTCGTGAGAATGATGGAAAAGGAAAATTGTGCTCAAGTGCTACAAGAAGAAGTGTATAAAATGTTTGGCACTAAATCTTTGAATGATGAGCATGATTGCAATGTTGTTAGTATGAACTCCTTGAATATCCATAGTACTAATGATGATTGCAGTAGTCATAATGAAAATGTCTCTTATAAGCATGTCAATTTTTGTGGAGTGCATAGAGCTTGCAAGTACACACCAAATAGGGAAAATAGATTTTGCAAGAGGCATAAGTATTTGTAAACTAAATGGTTGCAAGAGAGGCTAAATGTGTGTGCTGAAAATTTAAAATTTCTTCACCATACTTGTGAACTTTGCAATGAACATGGTCATTTAAACCTCCGATGCAAATTGTTCCATGATCGTAGCGTGTCCAAAAATTGTGATGATTTGATTTCCCTTGCAGAGCATAATGAACTTAGTTTGCTTTTGGGTTATGAAGAAATGAAACATATAACTAACCATATTCCAGAATATAACCTTGAGAAATTCCTCGATATTGATCTAGAAGAAATTCTTATGTATTGTGCGGTGAATTGCATTGAAAATCCTTATATTGCCAATTACATAAAGAAAAGAAAACAAATAGAGGATGAAGAGAATACTAATGAAAGGGAAGGGACTTCCCAATATTCTCCTATTATTTCTTATGATGAATCAGGTAACGAGGAGGAGCCTTCTATTCAACCAATCTCATCAATAAGGAGCTCCAAAAAGAGGATTGAACCCACACATAATGTGAAGAAGAAAAAGAAAAGACGGAGAAGTAAAGGTGAAAAGGTATCCCTCCCAAATGATGTTGCCCCTATTACTCATTGTGATGATGATAACTGCTATACTATTGGTGCTATCCATACTATTAATGATGAGAGTGATTATGCTTATGATATGAAAAGGCCCAAGCTTGGGGATGCTATGTTTGATGAGAATGACATGTTTGAGAATATATTCTCTGCAATTAATGTTTGTCCCAAGCTTGGGGATGCTATGTTTAATGAATATGATATTTCTAGCCTCCCAAGTTTTGATATGCAAATTTGTTATGATGATAGCATGCCTCCTACTTACGATGATTATATTGATGAAAGTGGGTTTGGAAGAGTGTCAACTTTAGGAAGTAATGATCCCACTATTTTGGAGGGTGTTGAATCTTATTGTGATAATTATGAAAGTGGATTTGGAGAGGTCATGCCTTTATTTAGTAATGATTCCACTATCTTGGAAGAGGTTTCAATCGATTATGATGCGAACAAAGTTGCTACTTATGATGATTATTGTGATGATACTTATGCTATAAAAAGTAGTGATGATTATATTTATAAAACTTGTCATGATTATGATTACCCTTTTTCTTAACATTAATCCTTTAATGTGGAAATAATTTATAGTATTCGAGTTTCTTATGATACTCCCACTATTCCGAACGAGAAGAATTTTGCTTATGTGGAGAGTAGTACATTTTCTATGCTTGTAGATCATGAAAAGAATGCTTTATGTGATGGTTATATTGTTGAATTTATTCATGATTCTACTGAAAATTATTATGAGGGAGGAATATATGCTTGTAGAAGTTGCAATAATATCAAGTTTCCTCTCTATGTGCTTAAAGTTTTAAAGTTATGCTTGTTTTGCCTTTCTATGCTAGTTGATTATTGTTCCCATAAGTTGTTTGCTCACAAAATCCCTATGCATAGGAAGTGGGTTAGACTTAAATGTGCTAGTCATATTCTTCATGATGCTCTCTTTATATTTCAATTCTTATCTTTTATGTGAGCATCATTGAAATCATCATGCCTAGCTAGGGGCGTTAAACGATAGCGCTTGTTGGGAGGCAACCCAATTTTATTTTTGTTCCTTGCTTTTTGTTCCTGTTTAGCAATAAATAATTTATCTAGCCGCTGTTATTATTGAGTTTTTATGTTTTAATTAGTGTTTGTGCCAAGTATAACCGTTAGGAAGACTTGGGGAAAGTCTTGTTGATCTTGCTGTAAAAAACAGAAACTTTAGCACTCACGAGAATTGCTGCCATTTTTACTGGAGAGTGTTGTTTAGTTAATTATTTTTGCAGATGATTAATAGAAAAATTTCTCACGTCCAGAAATTTATTTTAGAATTTTTGGGGTTCTAGAAGTATACGTTTGATCCAGATTACTACAGACTGTTCTGTTTTTGACAGATTCTGTTTTCTATGTGTTGCTTGCTTATTTTGATGAATCTATGAGTAGTATCGGAGGGTATGAACCATAGATAAGTTGGAATACAGTAGATATTACACCAATATGAATTTATAAGGAGTTCACAACAGTACCTAAGTGGTGATTTATTTTCTTATACTAACAGAGCTTACGAGTTTTCTGTTAAGTTTTGTGTTGTGAAGTTTTCAAGTTTTGGGTAAAGATTCGATGGACTATGGAATAAGGAGTGGCAAGAGCCTAAGTTTGGGGATGCACAAGGCACCCCAAGGTAATATTCAAAGACAACCAAGAGCCTAAGCTTGGGGATGCCCCAGATGGCATCCCCTCTTTCGTCTTCGTTCATCGGTAACTTTACTTGGAGCTATATTTTTTTTCACCACATGATATGTGTTTTGCTTGGAGCGTCATTTTATTTTATTTTGTTTTTCTTGCTGTTTGAATAAAATACCAAGATCTGAAATTATTAAATGTGAGGGAGTCTTTACATAGTTGCAAAATTATTCGACTACTCATTGATCTTCACTTATATCTTTTGAGCTATATAGTTTTTGCTCTAGTACTTCACTTATATATTTTAGAGCACGGTGGTGGTTTTATTTTATAGAAATAATTGATCTCTCATGCTTAACTTATATTATTTTGAGAGTCCTTTAGAACAACATGGCAATTTGCTTTTAGGCATAATAAAAACTTTCATATAAGTGCATTGAATACTAAGAGAAGTTTGATACTTGATGATTGTTTTGAGATATGGAGATAGTGATATCAAAGTTGTGCTAGTTGAGTAATTGTGAATTTGAGAAATACTTGTGTTGAGGTTTGCAAGTCCCGTAGCATGCACGTATGGTTACCGTTGTGTGACAAATTTGAAGAATGAGGTGTTTCTTTGATTGCCTTCCTTATGAGTGGCGTCGGGGACGAGCGATGGTCTTTTCCTACCAATCTACCCCCCTAGGAGCATGCACGTAATGCTTGGTTTTTGATGACTTGTAGATTTTTGCAATAAGTATGTGAGTTCTTTATGACTAATGTTGAGTCCATGGATTATACGCACTCTCACCTTTCCATCATTGCTAGCCTTTTCGGTGTCGTGCATTGCCCTTTCTCACCTTGAGAGTGGTGCAAACTTCGCCGATGCATCCAAACCCTGTGATACGATACGCTCTATCACACATAAACCTCCTCATATCTTCCTTAAAGCAGCCACCATACCTACCTATTATGGCATTTCCATAGCCATTCCGAGATATATTGCCATGCAACTTTCCACAGTTCCGTTTATTATGACACACATCATCATTGTCATATTGCCTTGCATGATCATGTAGTTGACATCATATTTGTGGCAAAGCCACCATTCATAATTTTTTCATACATGTCACTCATGAGTCATTGCACATCCCGGTACACCGCCGGAGGCATTCATATAGAGTCATACTTTGTTCTAGTATCGAGTTGTAATCATTGAGTTGTAAACAAATATAAGTGTGATGATCATCATTAATAGAGCGTTGTCCCAAAAAAAAGAAAAAAAAGAGAAAGGCCTAAAAAAGAGAGAAAAAAAGGAAAGGCCAATTTTTTTGGCAATGCTACTATCCTTTTTCCACACTTGTGCTTCAAAGTAGCACCATGATCTTCATGATAGAGAGTCTCTTATATTGTCACTTTCATATACTAGTGGGAATTTTTCATTATAGAACTTGGCTTGTATATTCCAACAATGGGCTTCCTCAAATGCCCTAGGTCTTCGTGAGCGAGCAAGTTGGATGCACACCCACTTAGTTTCTGTTGTTGAGCTTTCATACATTTATAGCTCTAGTGCATCCGTTGCATAACAATCCCTACTCCTTGCATTGACATCAATTGATGGGCATCTCCCTAGACCGTTGATTAGCCGCGTCAATGTGAGACTTTCTCCCTTTTTGTCTTCTCCACACAACCTCCATCATTATATTCTATTCCACCCATAGTGCTATGTCCATGGCTCACGCTCATGTATTGCGTGAAAGTTGAACAAAGTTTGAGATTACTAAAGTGTGAAACAATTGCTTGGATTGTCATCGGGGTTGTGCATGATGAGAGCATTCTTGTGTGACGAAAATGGAGCATGACCAAACTATATGATTTTGTAGGGATGAACTTTCTTTGGGCATGTTATTTTGAGAAGACATGATTGCTTAGTTAGTATGTTTGAAGTATTATTATTTTTATGTCAATATTAATCTTTTATCTTGAATCTTTCGGATCTGAACATTCATGCCACAATAAAGAAAAATTACATTGAGAAATATGTTAGGAAGCATTCCACATCAAAAATTCTATTTTTATCATTTACCTACTCGAGGACGAGCATGAATTAAGCTTGGGGATGCTGATACGTCTCCAAGGTATCTATAATTTTTTATTGTTCCATGCTATTATATTATCTGTTTTGGATGTTTAAGGGCTTTATTCTACACTTTTATATTATTTTTGGGACTAACCTATTAACCGGAGACCCGACCCAAATTGCTGTTTTCTTGCCTATTTCAGTGTTTTGAAGAAAAGGTATATCAAACGGAGTCCAAACGGAATGAAACCTTCGGGAGAGTTATTTTTGGAACGGAAGCAATCCAGGAGACTTGGAGACACGTCAGGGAAGCTTCAAGGTGGCCACGAGGCAGGGAGGCGCGCCTGCCCCCTAGGCGCGCCCCCACCCTCGTGGGCCCCTCGTGGTTCCCCTGACCGACTTCTTTCGCCTATATATATATATATATATATATATATATATATATACACCCTAAAAACACCGGGGAATAGAAAAGATCAAGAGTTACGCCGCCAGAAGCCTCCGTAGCCACCGAAAACCAATCTAGTCCCGTTCCAGCACCCTTCCGGAGGGGGGTCCCTCTCCGGTGTCCATCTTCATCATTCCGGCGCTCTCCATGACGAGGAGGGAGTAGTTCACCCTCAGGGCTGAGGGTATGTACCAGTAGCTATGTGTTTGATCTCTCTCTCTCTCTCTCTCTCTCTCTCTCTCTCGTGTTCTTGATTCAGAACGATCTTGATGTATCGCGAGCTTTGCTATTATAGTTGGATCTTATGATGTTTCTCCCCCTCTAATCTCTTGTGATGAATTGAGTTTTCCCTTTGAAGTTATCTTATCGGATTGGTCTTTAAGGATTTGAGAACACTTGATGTATGTCTTGCATGTGCTTATCTGTGGTGACAATGGGATATCACGTGATCCACTTGATGTATGTTTTGGTGATCAACTTGCGAGTTTCGTGACCTCGTGAACTTATGCATAGGGGTTGGCACATGTTTTCGTCTTGACTCTCTGGTAGAAACTTTGGGGCACTCTTTGAAGTTCTTTGTGTTGGTTAAATAGATGAATCTGAGATTGTGTGATGCATATCGTATAATCATACCCAGAGATACTTGAGGTGACATTGGAGTATCTAGGTGACATTAGGGTTTTGGTTGATTTTCGTCTTAAGGTGTTATTTTACTACGAACTCTAGGGCTGTTTGTGACACTTATAGGAATAGCCCAACAGATTGATCGGAAAGAATAACTTTGAGGTGGTTTCGTACCCTGCAATAATCTCTTCGTTTGTTCTCCGCTATTAGTGACTTTGGAGTGACTCTTTGTTGCATGTTGAGGGATAGTTATATGATCCAATTATGTTAATATTGTTGAGAGGACTTGCACTAGTGAAAGTATGAACCCTAGGCCTTGTTTCCTAGCATTGCAATACCGTTTACGCTCACTTTTATCATTAGTTACCTTGCTGTTTTTATATTTTCAGATTACAAAAACCTATACCTACCATCCATATTGCACTTGTATCACCATCTCTTAGCTGAACTAGTGCACCTATACAATTTACCATTGTATTGGGTGTGTTGCGGACCCAAGAGAGTCTTTGTTATTTGGTTGCAGGGTTGTTTGAGAGAGACCATCTTCATCCTACGCCTCCCATGGATTGATAAAGCTTAGGTCATCCACTTGAGGGAAATTTTCTACTGTCCTTCAAATCTCTGCACTTGGAGGCCCAACAAAGTCTACAAGAAGAAGGTTGTGTAGTAGACATCAGTATTGTTCGTCGAGCTACGATGATGTGGGAACCGGAGACACTTTGGCAGCTCATGAATGTTGTGTAATCTTGCACGATATGATTGTCGAGGATGAGGGTGAATGGCAGCGCACAAGCATGATTTTGAGAAGTCCGTTGTTCAGGTCCGCCTCCCGGAATAAGAGACAGAGAGCATTGCCAACTTTCTGGAGATGCATCGACAACTACGAGATCAACAGGTTCATATGCAACTTCTGGATGATTTTGTGGAGCATATGTGGGTCCACACTAGAAATCTGTAAACTTTGCCTCTAATTTATCAATTATGCACTATGAACAATATTTATATTTGAACAATGTTTGAATCATGTACTATTAAGTATCAACTATTTGTATTTGTGTGCACCAAAACTATGTTCGTCCAAAATGATCAACGTGCATGAGTTTGCATGGATTTGATGTTTTAAAAATAGGGACTGTAGTTGTAAATGTGAAACTTTGACGCCCTCCCAATCACTGTTCGCAGACGCATCTGGTCGCGTCCGCGGGCGTATAGGGACTCGGATTAGGTAGCCATGGTTATAGATGCTCTTAAGCAGCTTGATACATTTCCATCATATCTAATTTTTCAAACACTTTGCTCTTTTTTGGACTCTAATTTGCATGATTCGAATGAGACTAAGCTGGACTAATATTTTTTTCAGCAGAACTACCATGGTGTTATTTCTATGCAGAAATAAAAGTTCTCAAAATTGGACGAAACTTTGTGGAGATTTTTATGGAATAAATAAAAAATATTGGAGCAACGAAGTGCCAGAGGGGAGCCACTAATATCCCACAAGCCAGGGGCATGCCTAGCCCCTGGGCGCGCCATGTTTCTTGTGGGTCCCACCGACCTCTGACTGACCTAATTCCAAGCCTATATTTTGTTGGGGAACGTAGTAATTTCAAAAAATTTCCTACGCACACGCAAGATCATGGTGATGCATAGCAACGAGAGGGGAGAGTGTTGTCCACGTACCCTCGTAGACCGAAAGCGGAAGCGTTTGCACAATGCGGTTGATGTAGTCGTACGTCTTCATGATCCGACCGATCAAGTACCGAACGCACGGCAACTCCGAGTTCAGCACACGTTTAACCCGATGATGTCCCTCGAACTCCGATCCAGCCGAGTGTTGATGGAGAGTTTCGTCAGCACGACGGCGTGGTGACGATGATGATGTTCTACCGACGCAAGGCTTCGCCTAAGCATCGCTACAATATTATCGAGGTGGACTATGGTGGAGGGGGGCACCGCACACGGCTAAAAGACCAAATGATCAATTGTTATTTTTCTAGGGTGCCCCCTGCCCCTGTATATAAAGGAGCAAGGGGGGAGGTGCGACCTGATTAGAGGGGGCGCGTTAGGAGGAGTCCTACCCCTACCGGGAGTAGGACTCCCTCCCTTTTCCTTGTTGGACTAGGAGTGGAGGGGGAAAGAGGAGGGAGAGAGGAAGGAAAGGGGGGGCAGCGCCCCCCTCTCCTTGTCCTATTTGGACTAGGAGGGAGGGGCGCGCGGCCCTGCCCTGGCCACCTCTCCTCTTCTCCACAAGGCCCACTATGGCCATTAAGCTCCCGGGGTGTTCCGGTAACCTCCCGGTACTCCGGTAAAATCCTGATTTCACCCGGAACACTTCCGATATCCAAACATAGGCTTCCAATATATCAATATTCATGTCTCGACCATTTTGAGACTCTTCGTCATGTCCGTGATCACATCCGGGACTCCGAACAACCTTCGGTACATCAAAACATATAAACTCATAATATAACTATCATCGAAACGTTAAGCGTGCGGACCGTACATGTTCGAGAACTATATAGACATGACCGAGACATGTCTCTGGTCAATAACCAATAGCGGAACCTGGATGCTCATATTGGCTCCCACATATTCTACAAAGATCTTTATCGGTCAGACCGCATAACAACATACATTGTTCCCTTTGTCATCGGTATGTTACTTGCCCGAGATTCGATCGTCGGTATCTCAATACCTAGTTCAATCTCGTTACCGGCAAGTCTCTTTACTCGTTCTGTAATACATCATCCCGCAACTAACTCATTAGTTGCAATGCTTGCAAGGCTTAAGTGATGTGCATTACCAAGAGGGCCCAGAGATACCTCTCCGACAATCGGAGTGACAAATCCTAATCTTGAAATACGCCAACCCAACAAGTACCTTCAGAGACACCTGTAGAGCACCTCTATAATCACCCAGTTACGTTGTGACGTTTGGTAGCACGCAAAGTGTTCCTCCGGTAAACGGGAGTTGCATAATCTCATAGTCATAGGAACATGTATAAGTCATGAAGAAAGCAATAGCAACATACTAAACGATCGAGTGCTAAGCTAACGGAATGGGTCAAGTCAATCACATCATTCTCCTAATGATGTGATCCCGTTAATCAAATGACAACCCATGTCATTGGCTAGGAAACTAAACCATCTTTGATCAACGAGCTAGTCAAGTAGAGGCATACCAGTGACACTCTGTTTGTCTATGTATTCACACATGTATTATGTTTCCGGATAATACAATTCTAGCATGAATAATAGACATTTATCATGATATAAGGAAATAAATAATAACTTTATTATTGCCTCTAGGGCATATTTCCTTCATATTTTCTGTCTTACCGAGAAAAAACCCAGAGAGAAGGTTTCATCGTGTTTTATGATACGGAGCCACCGCCACCTCCTGTTCTTCATTGTGAGCCTTAATCTAGAGTCCGTTTGAGGCTCCAGAGAGAGGGATTTGTTGCTATCACCATCACCAATCTCCCCCATAAAAAATTCCATGATGCTCATCATCATTAGTGAGTAATTTCTTGGTAGGCATACTGGACGGTGATGGAGATGGATGATATTTCTTATGTAATCAAGTCAATTTTTTAGGGTTTGACCCTAGTATCCACTATGTTCTGAGATTGATGTTGCTGTGACTTTGCTATGCTTAATGCTTGGCACTAGGGCCCAAGTGCCATGATTTCAGATCTGAACATTTATGCTTTCATCAATATATTTGAGATGTTGATCTTTCCTCCAAGTTGTATGCACCTGTTATCGTCCCGAACCTTAGATCCCCAAGGTTACCATGAATTGGGATATTGACGGGGATGACTTTAACTTGAGGAGTTCATGTATTCACTATGTGTTCATGCTTTGTTCTGGTTGTCTATTAAAAGGAGCACTTTAATAACCCATTGTTTTCATTAGGACCCTGCTGCCACATGAGGGTAGGACAAAAGATGTTATGCAAGTTCTTATCGCAAGCACATATGACTATATATGGACTACATGCCTACATATGTTTGATGAATTGGAGCTATTATGTGTCGCTCTAGGTTGTGGCTGTTACATACTGAGTATCATCTAGATATACACCGATACTCCATGCATATGCTTTAATACTATTGCTTTCACTCAAGTTACTATTACTACTGCTGCTTTGTTTGCCACAAAACTGCTACTACTATTACTGCTATTGTTACCATTGTTATCACTACTATCATATTACTGTTCTACTAATAAAGTGATGCAAGGAAGTGATTCTCAAGTGTGGTTGAATTGAAAAATCAACCGCTAAGGCTTATAAATATTCTTTAGCTTCCCTTGTGTCGAATCAGTAAATTTGGCCCTAGAAGACTGTTGCAATCGGCTACACTTGTGGGCCATCAAGACTATTTTCTAGTGTCATTGGTTAGGAGCATAGCTCTATTTACTATGTTCATTTGGTAGTTTAATATTTGCTGCAATTTATATTCACTATGAAGAATCTGAGAGACTCTAAGACCAAGATCATGCCCTCTAGAACGAGGACATGTAAGGAACTTCCAACTAGCTCTACATTTGATTCACCTTCTATTTTGAGTCAACTTATGACACCACTACCTGTTATAAAATTTGATATATCATAAGTAATAGACACTGCTTCTACTATTGATGATATTAATGATGATGCTTCTACTTTGCTTGATAAAACTATGCCACTTGCTGAATTTCTAGATGTTCATATTGCTAAAGTTAAAGAAACTGAATTTATTGAAATTGTGAATCACCTATTACACCTAGTACTCCTACTAAAAGTAAAATGCTAGAAGATATTCCTAAGGGTTACACTTTTCCCGAGGAGATTACTAGAGAGTTATGGCTTATGATACTAGTAAAGGTATTGAAGGTCTTATTGTTGTACTTCAAGAAAAATCCATGAACCAAATGATGAAACATGATCATAAGTTTGCAACTTCTCCTATATTTATTAATGACGAGGACTATGAATTATCGATGATCCCAAACTTATTACTTTGGTAGAATCTGATTATTTTCATGGTTATGAATCTGAAAGAGTTATTGCTCATCCTACTAAACTGATTGATATTGCCACCATGTTTGCTCAAGAGGAAAAGATCCATTATTATTATACTCTTAAGTTGTTTCCTTTCTCACTAAATGATAATGGTAAGACATGGTTTAATAATCTTGCTCTTAGTAGTGTACGTAGTCCCTAGGATATGATATATTACTTCTCTGGAAAATATTTTCCTACTCATAAAATAAGCTGCCTTATAGGAAATATGTAATTTCAAACAACTTGAGGAAAAGCATCTCCCTCAAGCTTGGGGGAGGATTCTCCAATATTAAATTATTTGCCTGATCATCCTCTCAAGAATAATGAAATCCTTGATATTTCCTATACCGGACTAACGCTGGTACAACGAGCTGCTATACTAATGGTTTTTAATGCCTTTTGGCGATGGAGTTTTAAACCATTGCCAGGACAGTGTGGGAGATAGGGGGGGGGGTCCTTCCCACACGACCCAAAAACCGTCGGGGTTAGGGAGTAGCAATGCATACGTTTTGCATAACTAAGTGTATGCATTGCGGTCATGTATCCCAAACGCGAGTCTTCAGACAACTGTTTGTGATGTCTCGCATATCCCAAACGCTCCATCCATGCTACTCGTTGGTGCTTGCATTACCATCCCAGTCTGTCGGGGTACACAAACAACGGTGTATGTTTTCCCTTGACTTGTGCACGGATAGTAACCCTCCAGCCCTGCAACACTCAGCATACAAGGCCAGGCCAAGCATAAGATATCAGCTCTTTGAGAAATCAAGGGGCAGATCAAGAAGACCAAGGCCAAGCTAAATGTAGCGACCAGACCTCAAACAGTCTGATCTTTGTGCATCAGTGTCATCCTTGGATCGGTAATGCTGACACGCACAGTACTTGAGGATTTATAACAGAGTAGCAATCACACACTTATTACATCGAATGTCTCAAAAGAGAACTTATTACAATAAATATGGCTTAAGGCCATCTAATATGATAACAGCGGAAGGCTTGGAAGATAAAGTGAGTCCATCAACTCCAACGGCATCACTGAGTGAAAGACCACGACCTAAGGCACCTTACTCGTCGTCTGAAAAGTCTGCAACATGAACGTTGCAGCCCAAAAACGGGTCAGCACATGGGATATGCTGGCAATGTAACACAAGAGAGTAATGAACAGAATAAGGCTATCACTACATGCATATTTGGCTGGTGGAGGCTGTATGGTTAATATGTTTTGCGGAAAGCCAATTTTTCCATACAACAAAGGAATAAATTTTATTTAACTATCATGGTGCTTGTTAAACATTGAGAAGGTTCACCCAACTCAATCCCAATTAAGCATCATCATTAAAACTAATCAAATTATATTAAGAGTGATAATATCCACATGATAATCCAAGAACTAGATACTCAAGATGTCCATAACCGGGGACACGGCTAACCATGATTAGTTTGTACACTCTGCAGAGGTTTGTGCACTTTTCCCCACAAGACTCGATCTCCTCCGTTGGATTTATCGCACTACATAATGTTTGAGAAACAGATGACCGAGACACAGTCTTTCCGAAGAGGTCCCCTTAACCGATAGATAGGCCTGTACACCTACAATCCCCTACATCTGCTAGCCCATCATGGAAAGGTTTCCCACAACTTACTCAACTATGCCAGAGCCCATAATGGCATGTGGCTGCACACGGAAGTTTCTAGCATGAATAATCTTATGATCCCTTTGATCCTGGGTGGCAGTCCATAGGAGAATCACACGGTACCCCAGGATTTCCAAAAATACAGGTAACACTGGGTTCCCCAGGTGCCTCAATCCACCCAGATGTGTATTAAAGTTGCCACCTTAAGTTCACCATTAATTAACAATACTCACATCTGTCATGAAAACACTCAAACCCAAACCACGTCTACGAGCATAGCATAGCAATATAAGCAACGTAGAAGTAACTCCCATAGGTTTGATAATAAACAAGTGAATATGTACTACCTCATCTACTTCCCAAATCCACAATTTAAATCAGATCCTAACCATGCAATTGTTTTAGGATTGATCTAATGCAATAAAAATGGGTACTAAAGAGGTATGATCAAAGTGTTACTTCCCTTGCTGATGATCCGTGAAACCTAGAGACTCGTAGTAGCACGCTTCGCACTCCGGGTATTCTATCGCAATCAAACAAGCATAAATAAGCAATCAAGAAAAGATGCACGGGTAAAACTCAAATAAGAAGATCTAACCAGAAAGTTCAACTTAAGAACTCCGGTTTGCAAAAAGAATCAAATCAAACGAAGCAACGAAACTCAAACAGCGAAAGAAACAAGCTTTGATTACTAATCTGGACTAAAGTCAAATTTTACAGTAGCAAAAACTTGTTTAAGTTGATTAAACGGAAAGAGGGCTTCGAGACGAAACTCTAGGCACTTGAATCGCCTGATTCTGCTAAACAAGCGAAAAGATAAACTAAAACAAAAATCGGATCAGAAATCGCGATCGAAAATAATCGCAAAAAATCCAAGAAAAAGAAAAGCTAACAAATAAGCTAACGAACGCTCACTGTCTGCGGCTAAACGGTGAAAATCGTTCGTTAAAATGAATGAATGAACGGGCGTTCGCTAAATAAAGAAACCGACGAACCGATCTAAAAAAACGAGCTAGGGTTTTAAAAAACCAAACAGTTTTAAAAGAAAAACCGGCGGCGGCTACCTCGAGTCCGCCGGGATTCCGACGAGGCGGCGGCGGGCTCCGGCGGGGCAGCTCGGGGGCGGCGGCGTGGCACGGCGCCTCAGGCTAGGGTTTGCGAGGGGCGCGGGGCGGCTGGGCTGTCGGGGTCTCGGGGTCGCGGCTTAAAAAGGCCGCCCCGAGGCCTTGGATTCACATATTTTCCTAATTCAAATGAAATAGCGATAAAACTCCGAATAAAATTCTTATTTGATTTTGATATTAAATCTCCAATATTTCTTTATTTTGAGGAAGTCATTTTATCCTCTCTCTTTTATTTTTTTATAAAAGAAATATTCAAAGAGAAAATAATTAAAATCAAACTATCCTCTTTCCAAAATTCGAGAAAACTCAAATATGAAAATAACAAAATTCCCAACTCTCTTCGTGGGTCCTTGAGTTGCGTAGAATTTCTAGGATCAAGCCAAAATGCAATAAAATATGATATGCAATGATGACCTAATGTATAACATTCCAAATTGAAAATTTGGGATGTTACAAACCTACACCCTTAAGATGAATCTCGCCATTGAGATTCGGGTTGGCTAGAAAATAGGTGAGCGTAATCCTTCCGTAGGTCTTCCTCTGGTTCCCAGGTGGCTTCATCTTCAGTATGGTGGCTCCACTGAACTTTACAGAACTTGATAACTTTGCTGCGTGTAACTCGGTTGGCAAACTCGAGAATCTTGACTGGCTTCTCCTTGTAGGTCAAATCGCTATCCAACTGAATCACTTCCAGTGGCACTGTATCTCTCAGAGGAATATCAGCCATCTCTGCGTGGCACTTCTTCAACTGAGAAACGTGGAACACATCGTGAACTCCTGACAATCCTTCGGGCAATTCCAACTTGTAAGCAACTTCTCCCATATGTTCCAAAACATTGTATGGTCCCACAAAACATGGTGCTAACTTTCCCTTAACTCCAAAACGCTTTACTCCTCGGAGTGGTGATACACGAAGATACACTCTGTCTCTGACTTCGTAAACTGTCTCCTTGCGTTTAGAATCCGCATAACTCTTCTGCCTGGACTTGGCTACCTTGAGTCTATCGCGAATCAGCTTAACCTTCTCTTCAGACTCTTTAATCAAATCTGGTCCAAACAACTGTCGGTCTCCAACTTCATCCCACAACAACGGTGTCCTGCACCTCCTTCCGTACAATGCTTCGAAAGGGGCCATCTTCAAACTGGCTTGATAGCTGTTGTTGTAAGAGAACTCTGCGTACGGCAAATTATCGTCCCAACTAGATCCATAGTCTAGTGCACAAGCTCTCAACATGTCCTCCAAAATTTGATTAACTCTCTCAGTCTATCCATCTGTCTGCGGGTGAAAAGTTGTACTGAACTCTAGCCTGGTTCCCAAAGTTTCATGCAACTGATTCCAAAATTTTGAGGTAAACTGGGTTCCTCTATCTAATACAATGGTCCTCGAAACTCCATGCAAACATACGATCCTGGTCATGTATATCTTTGCCAACTTAGCACTGGTGTAAGTGGTCATCACTGGGATAAAATGAGCTACTTTCGTCAAATGATCGACTACAACCCGTATCGAGTCATAGCCTGAACGAGTCCTAGGCAATCCCGTGATAAAATCCATGCCTAGCTTGTCCCACTTCCATTCGGGTATCGGCAATGGTTGTAGCAATCCTGCTGGCTTCTGATGCTCTGCCTTCACTCTCTGACATACATCACAAACTGCTACATACTCCGCAATATCCTTCTTCATTCCGGTCCACCAGAAACTATCCTTCAAATCCAGGTACATTTTAGTATTTCCTGGGTGAATCGAATATGGCGAATCATGGGCCTCCTGCAAAACCAACTTCCTGATCTCCTGATCATTTGGCACATAAACGCGGTCCTCAAACCATAAGGTGTCGTGCTCATCCTCACGAAATCCTTTAGCCTTTCCTTTGCTCATCCTTTCTTTTATCTCGGCAATCTCCTTGTCTGTCTTCTGAGCTTCTCTGATCTTATCCATCGAAGTAGATTGAATCTCCAATGCTGCTACATAGCCTCTCGGAACTATCTCCAAACATAGCTCGCGAAGATCCTCTGCTAACTCCGTGGGTAACTCTCCGGTCATGAGTGTATTGACATGACTCTTGCGGCTCAATGCATCGGCTACTACGTTAGCCTTTCCGGGATGATAATGCAACTTCATGTCATAATCCTTAATGAGCTCCAACCATCTCCTCTGCCTGAGATTCAACTCCTTCTTCGTGAAGATATACTTCAAACTCTTGTGATCCGTGTATACCTCACAATGGTTTCCGATGAGAAAATGTCTCCAAGTCTTCAAAGCATGCACTACGGCTGCTAACTCCAAATCATGGGTAGCATAATTTAACTCATGGGGTTTAAGTTGTCGTGAGGCATATGAAACAACTCTTCTTTCCTGCATAAGCACGGCTCCAAGTCCTCGACGAGAAGCGTCGCAATACACTTCATAATCCTTGCGTTGATCTGGCAGAATCAACACTGGTGATGTAACCAAGCGTTTCAACTCCTGAAAACTGGCCTCACATTCCTCAGCCCATTTGAACTTGGTGTCCTTCTTTAAAAACACCGTCATAGGCTTTGCAATCTTCGAGAAATTCTCGATGAACCTCCGGTTGTATCCTGCGAGTCCAAGAAAACTCCGGATCTCTCCAACTGATGTGGGTGCTTCCCAATTTGTCACAGTGATGACCTTGGTAGGGTCTATGGCTATTACTTCTCCGGATATAACACGTCCGAGGAATCCAACTTCCTTCAACCAAAACTCACACTTGCTGAACTTGGCGTATAGCTGATGTTCTCTGAGCTTCCCAAGTACTAAACGCAAATGCTCCTTATGCTCCTCTTCATTCCTCGAGTAGACCAAAATATCATCAATGAACACCACGACGAACTTATCCAAAAAATCCATAAACACCTTGTTCATCATGTTCATAAAATAGGCAGGTGTGTTAGTCAGGCCAAATGACATAACGGTATACTCATATAGCCCATACCTCGTGGTTAAAGCTGTCTTAGGTATATCCTGCTCTCGAATCTTTAGCTGGTGGTACCCTGATCGCAGATCGATCTTGGAAAACACCTTAGCTCCTTGCAGCTGATCAAATAAATCATTGATCATTGATAGTGGGTACTTGTTCTTGATCGTTACTTCATTCAATCCATGATAATCAACAACCATCCTCAACGATCCATCCTTCTTCTCCACTAGAAGCACGGGGGATCCCCAAGGTGACGAACTTGAGCGAATATAACCTTTATTCAGTAACTCCTTAATCTTCTTCTTAATTTCCTCCAAATCCTTTGCGGGCATTCTGTACGGTCTCTTAGATATTGGCCCTGTGCCTGGCAAAAGCTCAATCAAAAACTCAATGTCTCTATCCGGTGGCATGCCTGGCAATTCTTCTGGAAATACATCCGGGAAATCATTCATCACTGGTACTTCCTCATGTACGACTCCTGATAAGGAATTTACTTGCGTCCTATTCGGCACATGCCGGGATACATACTTGATCCTTCTTCCTGCTGGGGTGGTGAGCAAAATCGTCTTACTGGCGCAATCGATGTTTCCTCCATACATCGATAGCCAATCCATACCCAGAATCACATCCAAACCTTGCGACTCCAAAATTATCAGATTTGAGGGGAAAACATGCCTACCTATGGTTAATGGCATCTGAAAACATCCTTGGCTTGCCATATACTCTGCTCCTGGCGAGCTTACTAACATAGGTGTACTAAGAACATTGGTGGGCAGTTTATACTTATCCACAAATCCCCTTGTATGTATGAATGCGATGCACTTGTATCAAAAAGAATGACTGCAGTAAATGACTTAACCAAAAACTTACCTATTATTGCATCTGGCTGGGCTTCAACCTCTTCCATGTTAACGTGGTTCACTTGTCCCTTGTTGAAAGGGTTGGGCTTCTTTCCAGAACTTCCATTGTCGTTTCCATTCTTAGCTTCAGGACATTCATTGGCGTAATGTCCAGTCTTCTGGAACTTGTAGAAAGTAACGTGGCTTAGATCTTTCTTGGCGGGCGTTGCTGGGTTGGAACGGTTCTGTCCGTTGCTTCCTCCATTACCATTCCCGTTCTTGGAGCTACTATGGTTGTGTGAACTTCCTCCATTATGAGTGTGGCCTCCATGGTTATGGACAAGTCCTCCTGAGTTCGGGGTAAAACGGGGTCTCTGCTGAGCTCCAGAATTATACTTCCCTTGTCCATACTTCCTCTTGCGGTTGTCAATCTGCTGCTGCTTCCCTTCAATCATGAGAGCTCTATCTACCAACTCCTGGTAGTTATTGAAATTTGCCACCATCAACTGCATGCTCAGCTCATCATTCAGTCCTTCCAGAAACTTCTCCTGGTTTGCTGCATCTGTAGCAACGTCATCTGGGGCATAACGTGCTAGATTACTAAAGTCATCCACATACTGGCCAACGGTGTGTCCTACTTGGCATAAGTTGCAAAACTCACGCTTCTTCATGACCATAGATCCTGCTGATACATGGGCAGTGCGAAAGGCCTGCTGGAACTAGTCCCATGTAACATTGGCTATAGGAAAAGTGGCTGTGTAATTCTCCCACCATGAGGCTGCTGGTCCATCCAATTGGTGCGCGGCAAAACACACCTTCTCAGCATCTATGCATCCTGTAGTGGTTAACTCCCTTCCAATCCTGCGGAGCCAATCATCTGCAACTATCGGCTCGGTGCTGCTGGAAAACACCGGTGGCTGCAACCTCAGAAAACGGGCTATTTGTTGTTGTTGTTGTTGTTGTTGTTGTTGTTGTACAAACTTTTCCATCAATTCAAACAAGGGCATACAATCGGTCTAACTATCGTTACAAAGTGCTCGGATTAATCTATATACATGGGGGAATACTACTACTGATATGGTGGTCGACTAGAAAAATTGATCGGTGGAAGACTCCATAATATCCACTCTAACTTCATCAACATAGCCATCATCGCTATCGTCGGGGTCCGAGTCGGTGTCATCAATGATGATGTAGTTCTCCGAGCAAGTAGAATCGTTGTCTTCTCCTCCTAGCGCGGGGTCTCCCATGAATAGTCCTAGCTTCCTTGTGAGATCATCATTCATCTCCACTAGTATCGTCATTTCCTCCTCGTATCCATCGTGTGTAGACTTGAGTTCTTCCTCCAGCTTCGTGATCCTGGTTATCGCCTTCTTCGGATCTGTCATGCCTGCGCAGATCTAGTTCTCCTGGCGACGAATGTGCTGGTTTGACACCTGGATGAAAGCTGCAATGGATCTATCCTTCCTGGTGCTGATCATCTCCCATTGCTCATCTCGTCGCCCACAAATCTGGTAGATAGTATCCTTGAGATCCTTGTGGTAAACATCTCCAATGCGTCCCATGGTGATGTGGGTTGCCATACTCTTTCCTAGACTCCAGGTTGGTGCATCAAGGAAAACTCTATGGGCCCAGTGACTGGCGTGAATGTCCTTCCTGGAACTTGAATGAATCATCCAGAGCTCCTCTTCTGGTAAAGTGACGTTGTAAGTCCCGGTGAAGCTTGGTATTCCGATGTTCAGGTACCTAGTGATTTCCTTCAAGTGGCATCCAAAAGGTGTGTCTTCGTCCGGTTGTGCAAAATTATTCCTTGCGTTCGCCATCCTAAAGAGTAGAAAATGGAGAGGAGTCGGAAATGAGAAGAGAGTAGTGATCTAGGGCTTTAGCTTAGTGGTCGCATCCTACAGTCAGCGTGTGCTCTGATACCATCTTGTAGCGACCAGACCTCAAACAGTCTGATCTCTATGCATCAGTGTCATCCCTGGATCGGTAATGCTGACACACACAGTACTTGAGGATTTATAATAGAGTAGCAATCACACACTTATTACATCGAATGTCTCAAAAGAGAACTTATTACAATAAATATGGCTTAAGGCCATCTAATATGATAACAGCGGAAGGCTTGGAAGATAAAGTGAGTCCATCAACTCCAACGGCATCACTGAGTGAAAAACCACGACCTAAGGCACCTTACTCGTCGTCTGAAAAGTCTGCAACATGAACGTTGCAGCCCAAAAACGGGTCAGCACATGGGATATGCTGGCAATGTAACACAAGAGAGTAATGAACAGAATAAGGCTATCACTACATGCATATTTGGCTGGTGGAGGATGTATGGTTAATATATTTTGCGGAAAGCCAATTTTTCCCTACAACAAAGGAATACATTTTATTTAACTATCATGGTGGTTGTTAAACATTGAGAAGGTTCACCCAACTCAATCCCAATTAAGCATCATCATTAAAACCAATCAAATTATATTAAGAGTGATGATATCCACATGATAATCCAAGAACTAGATACTCAAGATGTCCATAATCGGGGACACGGCTAACCATGATTAGTTTGTACACTCTGCAGAGGTTTGTGCACTTTTCCCCACAAGACTCGATCTCCCCCGTTGGATTTCTCGCACTACATAATGTTTGAGAAACAGATGACCGAGACACAGTCTTTCTGAAGAGGTCCCCTTAACCGATAGATAGGCCTGTACACCTACAATCCCCTACATCTGCTAGCCCATCATGGAAAGGTTTCCCACAACTTACTCAACTATGCCAGAGCCCATAATGGCATGTGGCTGCACACGGAAGTTTCTAGCATGAATAATCTTATGATCCCTTTGAGCCTGGGTGGCAGTCCATAGGAGAATCACACGGTACCCCAGGATTTTCCAAAAATACGGGCAACACTGGGTTCCCCAGGTGCCTCAATCCACCCAGGTGTGTATTAAAGTTGCCACCTTAAGTTAACCATTAATTAACAATAATCACATTTGTCATGAAAACACTCAAACCCAAACCACGTCTACGAGCATAGCATAGCAATATAAGCAACGTAGAAGTAACTCCCATAGGTTTGACAATAAACAGGTGAATAGGTACTGCCTCATCTACTTCCCAAACCCACAATTTAAATTAGATCCTAACCACGCAATTGTTTGAGGATTGATCTAATGCAATAAAACTGGGTAGTAAAGAGGTATGATCAAAGTGTTACTTCCCTTGCTGATGATCCGTGAAACCTAGAGACTCGTAGTAGCATGCTTCGCACTCCGGGTACTCTATCGCAATCAAACAAACATATAATAAGCAATCAAACAAAGATGCACGGGTAAAACTCAAATAAGAAGATCTAACCAGAAAGTTCAACTTAAGAACTCCGGTTTGCAAAAAGAATCAAATCAAACGAAGCAACGAAACTCAAACTGCGAAAGAAACAAGCTTTGGTTACTAATCTGGACTAAAGTCAAATTTTACAGTAGCAAAAACTTGTATAAGTTGATTAAACGGAAAGAGGGCTTCGAGAAGAAACTCTAGGTGCTTGAATCACCTGATTTCGATAAACGAGCTAAAAGATAAACTAAAACGAAAATCGGATCATAAATCGCGATCGAAAATAATCGCAAAAAATCCGAGAAAAAGGAAAACTGATGAACATGCTAACGAACGAACGTTCGCTGTCTGCGGCTAAATGGTGAAAATCGTTCGTTAAAACAAACGAACAAACGGGCATTCGCTAAATAAATAAACCGAGGAAAACCGATGAACCGATCTAAAAAACGAGCTAGGGTTTTAAAAAACCGAACGATTTTAAAAGAAAAACCGGCGGCGGCTACCTCGAGTCCGGCGGGATTCCGACAAGGCGGCGGCTCGCTCCGGCAGGGCAGCTCACGGGCAGCGGGGCTCGGGCGGCGGCGCGGCGCGGTTGCTCGGGCTAGGGTTTGCGAGGAGCGGGGCAGCTGGGCTGTCGGGGTCCCGGGGTCGCGGCTAAAAAGGCCTCCCCGAGGTGTCCTGGCCGGGTATGGCCCGGAGTCTGTTACACTTTTTCTAAAAACAATCTGACGTGCATAAAAAGAAAGAAAAGAAATATTAAACAGACTCCAAAAATCCCAAAATAAATTTTCCCCGTCCTATAAGAGTATGACGGACAAGGTGAACTTTTATTTGGGCCTATAAAGCAATTTTGGAAAATACATATTTTTCCTAATTCAAATGAAATAGCGATAAAACTCCGAATAAAATTCTTATTTGATTTTAATATTAAATCCCCAATATTTCTTTATTTTGAGGAAGTCATTTTATCCTCTCTCTTCTATTTTTTATACAAGAAATATTCGAAGAGAAAATAATTAAAATCAAACGATCCTCTTTTTAAAATTCGAGAAAACTCAAATATGAAAATAACGAAATTCCCGACTCTCTCTGTGGGTCCTTGAGTTGCGTAGAATTTCTAGGATCAAGCCAAAATGCAATAAAATATGATATGCAATGATGACCTAATGTATAACATTCCAAATTGAAAATTTGGGTTGTTACACTAAAGGAGCAAGATGCCACTAAGGAAAAACCTCCCTTGCCGGGTAGGCGAGCCTGGCGAGGTCGAGGTTGCCCTGAAGACAAGTCTCAAGACTGTCCCGGCAGGCCTGCCAGGCACAATGAGGGCGGGCTACCCCGCCAAGGCTCCACCACTCCACCTCACACCAACACAAGTCACTGATCGATGCGGTGTAGAGCCCTCAAGTGACTAAGTGGCTGTTATTTGGCACATGGCAGCCATTTCCTAAGGAAATCACCTCCAAATGAGACCCGTCCAAAGACGTGTCATGCAGGAAGGCGATAAGGTGGCGGAACGGCACAACAAGGCTTGTCGGGATCCTCCACAATGTGACACTAAACAGTGCATTTAATGCACCTTGTCCTATCTGTTGAGTTAGGTATGATAGCACTGTTTGCTATCTCATCAGTATGCAATGACCGATTTGCAATTGTGGTGACCCCTTGATCTATAAAAGAAGGGTCGTGGCAACCTTAGAAAGGATTTGGACCCTTGTACACTCATACACGCATAGCTGCTCTCGCCCCAAGGCAACCTTGCCGTGCTAGAGTGTTGCGTCTCCACTGCGGTCCTCTCATCAATCCACGAAAGCAGGAGTAGGGTTTTACGCCTCGCGGCAGCCTGAGCCTGGGTAAAAACTGCCCGTGTGATCGCTGTCGCGCTGCTCTACGCCCTCCGCTCTTTATGCAATCTGCTCTTCCCCCCTGCCGAACCACAAGGGGCTGATGGCCCCATAGGTGGCCGTGTTTTCCCACGGCATCTTTGGCGTGCCAGGTAGGGGGAAGCGTTTGCGCGAACCAGAGAGTGTATGCAACGCGTCATCTTCATCATCATTTTCTTCATCGACAGCTTCATCATCCATGACGCCCAAGAAAAGACAGGGAATGATGGAGCGGAGGGAAGCGAGCGCTACTGCTCCCCACTCATGTTGTACAATCTCCGTCGCCTCTCTCCGCCGTGGCAGCAGTGCCGGCGGAAGCCGGGAATGGTGGCGGCATGACTGCCCCAAACGGATCAGGCAACATGGTCATCATGCAAGCCCCGTTAGGGAAAGGAGCAAAGTGCAAGGATACAAGGTTTCTCTCTCCGCCACTCTCACTTATCAACAATCGATCTACACTGGGTCTAGCGTTGTCACTGTCGATGAGCTCGCGCGATACTCGGTCCAGCATTTACCCTGCTTATGGAAGTCCTGAGTGGAGCACCGGTGCGAATCCATTGATTGACGCCCCGGTAAGTATGCTCCGGCAAGGCCGTCCACATTGGCGTGACTTTTGTGCCAACTGCCATGCAAAGAGGAGGGGAGAGAAACCAGTCTTGCCCTACATCACGCCCTGCCGCCAACAAGATACATATGATTCCTGTCGGCACTCACCGGGAGCCGAAAAGCAACATGCACGACACCATCCTTCCCGAAACACGCAGAAGTGACAAGCGGCCGTAGCTGAAGGGAGTGGAAGGAAGTGAGAATGAAAGCTAAGTCCAAGCAATCGTTGTTCCATTATAGACCTAGAATTTGCGTTTGCTTATCCCTTGGATACCAAGGTGTTCGTACGAGGAAATCCTTCATGTGATGGCACCTTACTAGTTCTTTGTTTGCACCCTCGTTCTGTTCCGAGCCTGCTCGCAGAATGGGCGGCTGCGTCAAAAACTACCAAGGAAAAACCTGCCGAGACATATCCTCACCAAGATGAATGCTAAGGGCCCAACCCTTACGACAATCGCGGCAATATGATACCAGCAGGCAACCAAAACAACACAGAGACTAATCATACAAACATCAATGGATAAACTCAAAGGGGATAAACATGTTGTTAAGATTAAGTAAAGGCATTAGTTCCACACAACCATAAGCCGTACGTTGTCTAAACACAACACATGCATCATGTTTTGTTATAGGACAACGCAGTAGCGAGGATGACTCAAGGTCGTGCATGACGACCTCGTGAAGCAAAAGGGTTAGCAAGGGCCATGTCTGCATAAGGGAGGCCTTCTCCTCGGCAGCAGAAACATCTGTGCCCTCCGACAACTTACTGAAGCCGTCAGCAAGCTTGAGGTCCGGATGGCGGTAGGCGATGTTGCTCACGACCATGAAGAAGGCGTTGCGGGCAAGCTTCCGGGATTCGCTCGCGAAGCGACCGACCCTTCCCTCTTCGTTTGCCTTCAGTTTTTAGATTAGCTCATTGAAGAAGAGCCCTAGCTTGACGTTGGGGACCTCATGCTTGCTGGCCGAGAAAACTGGCCCTTCCATGCCCATCGCTGCAGCTTGGGCAGTGAGAAGCTCGGCGATGTCGATCAAGCTCTTGATCCAAATGTGGCATCCCGACTCAGAGAAAATGGAACGCCCCGTATTCCAGCCCAGAGATCGAGGAGAAGTCTCTGGAATACGACACTGCTTGACATAGAACAAATCAACTCTTATTACAAGGATAATAATACAAGGGTCTGATGTTACAAAGAAGCACATTAGCACGGCGACACTATGCCTGCGATACTACAATTGCTCTATGCTAGCAGCGGAACAACTCATGGCAGCGGAATACTTCTAGCATCGAAACAACGACGAAGGTGGTGAACTCCACTCTGCAGGGACTCTAGCCGGGACACGATCCAGCTCGCACACGCGGAAACCTCGACAA
This sequence comes from Triticum aestivum, assembly GCF_018294505.1. Taxonomy (NCBI): domain Eukaryota; kingdom Viridiplantae; phylum Streptophyta; class Magnoliopsida; order Poales; family Poaceae; genus Triticum; species Triticum aestivum. The sequence continues at coordinate 451,351,196 of NC_057797.1, forward strand.
GCAATAAATCAAACATGGCATCACCTGCAATCTGGCATGACACGCCAGGGCAGTACATTGAATGTACTTGCAAGCTCACAACAACCAAAAGCATCAAGGCAAGACAATAACATAGCATTAGCAGGTTAATTAATTATCAACTACTATGGTAAGAAAGCAACTACTAAACCTGATATCAAACTACTATAATATTGATAAACCAACATCTCACATCTCAATAACCATCTCACTCTTGGCTAACCGGCCAAGCAATATACCATCTCGATCACCTTGTGACCACATCACCACTGAATGATCATCCTCGAGATCATACCAACATCATCATCAACATCCTGCCAAACTGTACTGCTCACAATATATATATATCAATATATAAATCATCTGAAGTCATTTCGTCATTTGAGTGTTGATCAAATGGTGTGACCTAGTACGAACTTATGCCCATGACCGAGGACGCAGCTATCGATAGATTAAACACACACACTCTTTGCAGAGGTAACACACTTTACCCACACCATGGAACCCATGGACTCGTACTCCCATTCGGGTGGACCAACGGTGTTCCGAAAAACCCGATCTACTACCATGACACTCTCCCGGCCACTCCGACCAACTCCCCTCTGGGATAAGTCATGGGTGGCCTCGTCCCACCAAAGGTATCAACGGCCACCATCGTGGCAAAACAAAAATGGTCCCAAACGGGGACAAAAAGGGCCTTATCCAACTACGGGCACACAAGGTTATGTCAGCTCATCGGGCCAGGGTACTGCATGCCCATAACCTTCCCTCGTTGAAGGCACCAGCGAGAGGCACGACAATAAACTGCATTAGGGCCTTCCCCATAAAAGACAAATGTGGTTGCACTAGAAAAGCCCGGTTCGGTGGCACCTGACCAACTTAATAACGGAATTTATCCCCAAAATATAATAGTGATAACTAATACTCCGATATCATCTATCAACCTGTAATCCAGGTCAAAGCAATATCCAACAACCAATCCAAAGCATACTATCGTCATACCAACATACTCCGAGGATAGCATAACACTTCTATCCTGATGAATCCAAGAACGATAATACTACTACTCAAATATCAAGAACAAGCTATCCAGCTAAGATCCACATGCAAGCATCATCTCTGAAATCATACTCCAAAACATAACATCAACTAGCAACATGATGAAAATAGCACTAGCCACTAATAATCCAATGGCAACGTGATATCCAAAGTAATACCCCAAAGCATAATACCATCATGAAAATAATCATAATAGCCACTAAGAATCCAAAGGCAACATGTTATCCACCTAAGCTGCAAAATATAAGTCCTAGAACTCCAAGCAACATCATGGCAATAGCAAGATCAAACAATACTCTGAGAAATGCCATGAACAAGATCACATGTAGCTAAAACAATATTTTAAACAAGTTCAAATAATTTAAACCAGGTCACTGCATTGCAATCATGCAAATGGATGGTGTGGCTTGCATGGGGTGAAGGGATTCATCAAGAAGAAGTGCGAGAAGCTCACAGAAAGAATCGCCGGAAAACGTTCTCCCTCGGAGGGGGCTGATTTAGTGCATGGAAAAAATGGTCATTTTCAAAATGTGACAACATTATTAAAATGTTACCAACAGAACAGGCTCTACAAGACGAAGAAGTGGCCTTTGGAATCACCTCACTTGGAGTTACGAGCAAAAAGTTGTAAGGGTTTGACTGCCAGGGACCTATCTGTAATAAAATCATCACAAAGAGGCCTTGGCCGGGAAAACAGAATGTGCACTTCGCATAAATATGCCTTTGCCTCGGGGAAGCGTATTCCGGGCTGAAACAGAGAGAAAATACGCTTTCAGTTAAAGGAAACATACTCTGGCTGAAGGAGAAGCAAAATACGATTTCTGAAAGAGAAAGCGTAATCTCCGGAAGTACGTCTCCACTTATCTAATTGGGATTTTTACATCTGTGCCCCTGATTCCTTAGCCACACTCATTCATACCCATGCTCTTAACTTTTTCTCACTTTTCCCCACTCCCTTGCCCGAAACCCTCAGAACTGGTCACAAACGGTGGATGCCGCCGGGTCAGTGCTTTGACCGTTAACTCTGACGAGTGGGGCCGCGCTGACTGTGAAGTCCGTTGGACCTGATGAGTGGGGTCGCGGAGGATGGTGCCGCGGTTAGCCCATTGGTCCGTGGTTAGACTTGGGCCGTGCACGCGCCGCAATGACAGAAGCCTGTTATGCATGCACGACATGTCCAACTAGCCTACATGCATGCACGTAGCTAGCCTACCTGCATGCGCCGCCGCCCGCCGTCATGATGTGCTGACCGGCCTCTTCTTCACGCGAGCCACCACGGACGCTGAGTGGCCTCTTTTTCACGTGATCCGCCACGGACGCTGACTGACCTCATTTTTAACGTGGCAATTAGAACCTGTTGGAAATTAAAGTGGTATATCGATCGACGCGGCTCGTTTGAACGTAGCAAATCTAATGTGTGGCCGGTGCCACTCCCCTTCCCTTCCCCTTTCCCTATTTAAACCACCACCTATTCTCCACACATCCATTTGAGCTGCCCCCTTCTCTTCTTACCCAAACCTAGAGCACTCTCAATGCGAGGCGAGGATGCAATACAATGGCCCCACCTTCGAGCTCCCACCGACCGTGTCGGAGAGATGGTATCCGTGTGGCGTTGTGGTGGAGAGGATGCTCCGCATGTGGGCATTCTCACACTGGAGGGGTGCAAGGGGGTTTGCCGAGTGGTTCCTCCGTGCAGGCTTCGCCCACCTCTCGGCGGGCTCGTCGGTGATGTTTCGACTGGAGGAAGTGTGTCCAAACTCCAGGACTCCGCCGATAGGGCTCACCGTCACCTTCACCAATAGATTTGATGCGTACTACCTCCTCGGCAAGGTGTTTTGGTGTGGATGTGAATTCATCGCATTCACAACCCACAACATCTTCACAAACTTCGACTGCATCTTCCCCACCCGCGATGGTATGCACAACCTCCCCTACTATATCGGTCAGGATGGCATGGAGAGGGAGCAGTGAAGAGAAGGCGCAGTGAAGATGGTGGTGAAGTCCCTGTCTCGATCGTGAGCTTGTCTTTCCCTAGGGTGTTAGAGATTTTTATCTTTTATATATTTCTATCTTAATTATGTCGTTGGTTGTACCATGAACTCTTAATCTCTGTCGTGTTATCCCCTAAGAACTTTGTTATGCTTTCTACCCTTATTTGATATGTCGTTGGTTATCTGTGTTTTTGCTTGCTATTTCTATCTTATTTGATGTGAGATAAATCGCTAGATGGATATGGTGCTGTACACGAGCCCTTCTTCTAAAACAATAAATGATTGAGTATTCCTCAATGAAAACCAGCAAGTTTTCGCCCATTTAGAGTAGGGTCAAGTTTTCGCCCATTTAGAGTAGGGTCAAGTTTTCGCCCGCGCGGATAATGGAGTAGTTGAAGTGTCAAAAAGGAAACTAAAGCTAGAAAAATGAGCCATGTTGATGTTGAAAAGAAGAAGAAGAAAAGCTAATTTTTTTGAATTGTTGGTGGCCCTATTCCGGATATTTTATGAACAAAAACAAGCTAATTTTTGAATAGTTTGTGGACTATGCTATGGTTTAGGGTACCCTATGTTTTATGTAAGAAGTATGCTATGGTTGCTACTTTTTATGTTATGGATGTATGCTTGCTACGTGAGATATCGGTCGATGGATATGGTGCCATAGCCGAGCCATAGACAAGCTCTCTAGATGGATATGGTGCCATAGCCGAGCCTATACATGCTCTCTAGATGGATATATGCTGGCTAATGGTGCCACCGGACTTTATTTTAGACGTGGTTTCAGATGGATATCATGATCTACATAATTAAGTCTGACATGTTCTTAATAAAAAACAAAAACAAAAAATCGTGTATACAATATTTTTCTTGCAACAAAAACTTGTTTATAATACCCACATGTCAAAAAATGAAAGTGTTGTGCCGTAGGCTATATACAGAAGGAAATTGCCATGATATGTACAAATAAATTTGACATGTGCAAGTCCAACAATAAATCGATTTACCATCATGCACTATTTTTGTTCGGCATGGCAATAAATGGATTTACCATGGTAATAATCAAGGGAAAAACAGAGCCAGCGCGTGGGCCTTCGACACTCAACGCAATGAGATGGCCCAACCAGAGCTTAGTTTCAATTTGGGCCCTAGAACTACGTTTTTTTCTTCTACGGTCGGTGTTGTCTGACGAAACTGAAAGTGTACAAAACTGACAAAACTAACGGGTACCCGAAACTGACATGATCCACAAATTAAGCAACACAGAGCATAGATCACATGATCCACAAATTAAGCAACACAGAGCATAGAGCACATCATCCACAAATTAAGCAACACAAAGCATAGAGGACATCATCCAAAAATTTAAGCAAATCGTAGAGCACATGATACACATATTTAACCAAATCCTAGAGCACATGACACCACACTAATAACATCTCTAACGAGTGATGACTAGCAAGCAAGCAAATCCTAGAGCAACTACACAAAAATAAAAGGGATAAAATCCTAAAACTATCAGATTCGCCTGCTTGTTCAATTGAATCATCTGCTTCAAGTTCTTGTCCATCTTCTTTATTTTCCCCTTCAGATCTGCATCCCCAACTGTCAGAGCAGCACTTTCAAAGACCAAATTTGTTGTTGCTGGCGGCAGATTGAGCTCCCGGGTTGGGGCCCCATTGAATTAAATCCGCTTAACGTAGTCATCCAGCCATTCAAAATGTGTGCATTTCTTCACGATTTGAAATGAAAACATGAACCCTAAATCCCAGATCGAAAAAGAATTAGAAGCAAATAGAAAAAGAAATCAGGGAAAAATGATGAGATCTAACCCGCCCTTGTGGCTTGCTCTCGCATTTCACGAACTCGCGCCCATAGTTGCCATTCTTGACCTCCTTCAAAGTCAACCGTATCAGTGGCGCGCTGCATGGGCAGTCAGGACATCGCTCCATGGGAAGTGAACCATACTGGGTCCATGAGGGGTGGGAGGTTGAAGTGGAGCTTGACATATCGCCCAAAGTCGCCAGAGAAGAAGGAGCAGAGGAGTGGCTCCTCTCGTCGCCGGAGAAGAAGAAGCAGAGGAGTGGCTCCTCTCGTCGCTGCAGAATAAGCACCAGAATAAAGGGGGTACCCGAAGAAAGGGGAGGCACAACCAACAAGTCTCGCGGATCGCCTCTCACGGATCGCCCCACGATCCAACGATGCGAAGTCGTCCATGTGATCCAACGGCGCAGAGCCTGCTCGCAGCCTACCCTCGGTATTACTTATAGAAGACCACATCTGAGGGCTGTCGCTTGGCACTAGGGTTTGATCGGACGGCTGAAGTTTGAAGCTAGGGTTAGGCGAAACCCCGTGGGGTTTAGAGGGGCTTTGAGCTGGTTAACGGGGTTTCAAAGGCTTTGACTGAGCATAAATAATTTAAAAAATCAAAAATATATGAAACCTTCACCGTTTGTCGTTTTATAGGACACACTAACGAGGAAAAATACTAAACTTGGTATACGTACATTTAGAGAAAAAACCTAGCTAGCACGATCGAGGTCAAATGATCACCATTAATTAAAAATAAAAAAAATATAAAACCTGCACACAATGTTGTCTTGTGTGACATGTTACCAACCAAAAATCATAAACTTGGTCTATGGGCATTTCATGAAAAAACCTTCACACACATGAGCTATCATGTACAACGTTTCATAGAGACCAAGGCGAAGAGTTAGGGTTTCCCTTCGGTTTTTTGAAAATTTAAAAAAAATCAGAAAAATCACCAAAGCTTGATTTCAAAGTGAATAAGAAGGATCTGAACTTAGTTTTCCATTTTCATATGGTAAACGTGTTATTTAATGATTTTCTACTAAACTATGTTTTTTTGAAAAAATGTGAAAATAGAAATATTAATTCAATAAATATAGATTCTTCGAATATACACTATATAGATTGATTTGGTGTTAATAAAAAATATTTGGCTCATTTGGAGTAGGTCCAAAAAAACTTGATTACAAATGGGGCTGTTTACCCTAGCTTGGCAGCTCATTTGGAGCACATTTCTCATGACTACAAGTTTTGTAGACGCAAAAGAGATCGGATTGATCACCTAATGTTTATAATAGTTCAACAAACTGTGCAACTCACACCATAGGGGAATGGACTGAAGTGTTGGTTCAAATTCAATGTTTTCCTAAAATTCAAAGTTTGCCTCAGTAGTTCAAATTCAAAATTTACATATAGAATTATTACACCTTACAAGTTTTCACAGTACTTCAAAAGTTCAAATTGACGACAGAATCCTTATTACAAATCTTTAAAGTTCAAAGTTTATGACTTGCATTCAAGTTCAAATTCAAATCTTTGCCTTGCTCCTTGTGTTTTGGGATGGGTTAACCGTCTTGTTTATGGTTTCCCTGGCTGGGATATTTTGTGCTTTTGAAAGCTTTGTCTTGTTGCTTCTGATCTTCACTTCTGGTGGTGGCGGTTTTGTTGAGCTTTGACTGATCGAGCAAGTGATGACCAGTGGACGGTCATCTATGGGCTCACTAATGTTTCAAGGAACTTCAGACAAAATAACTTCCTCCTCTCTTATAGCTTCAAAACCTTCATAAGCCATGGTTTCAAATTCCGCATCAGATGATGGTTCAACCGAAGTTTCTTCCTCTCTAGGTCTTTTCTGTCTTGTGCCTCTAATTATCCTAGAGCTAGGTCAAACAAAAATAAGCTTAGCCATCGATAAAAAAGAGAACAAAGGCAAAAAATGGAAAGATTGCACACATACCAAGCTGCTACTTCAGTTGCTTCATTCTCTAAACTTGCTGCATTCTCCTGTGATGCTGCATTATCCTCTAAACTTGCTGCATTCTCCTCTGCTGCTACATTCCCCTCTACATTTGCTGCTGCCCATTGTTCCTCTTCTCCAAATGATGCATCAACTGGATTGGGACAACGCCTAGCAATATGCCCTAAGATACCACATCTTTTGCACTTACGTTGTTTTTTACACGACCCTCTTCACCAGCTCTTATCCTGTTTTTCCTTGGTCTTCCTGGTGGTCTAGTCAGTACAGGAGAATGGAGTTTGAACCCTGGGTCTACTATGTTCCATTGGTCTTTTCCCAAGAGTGCAGGCACATTTTTAGCATAAGCAGCCCTAAATTTGGCAACAGAGAAATATTCAGAGCAATACTGATCAACTTCACCATCTTCACCTCCAATAACAGTCATGAGATGTAGGGCATGTATGCACGGCTTCCCGCGGATCTGCCATTTCCTACAGCTGCATTCATTGGTTGCAAGGTTCACTAGATATCTCCATTCCCTATTTTTACTGTCAGTGTATGTCACCTCAGCCTCGTATGTCGATGGTCGAATGCATTTCATTCTTGGTCCTCTTGCCTTGGCATGCAATGCCTTAATCAGAGATGGGAGCATAAGATGGCCAACATATTGTGTTTCTGAAATTCTTTTACGAAGAGCCATCTTTACCATGATCATCTGCCTAATCTTATCAAATGCTTGCACAACAAAATCCCTTTCACTGACTTGAACTTTGCATTGAAACACTCAGCGAGGTTATTGGTCACATAGTCTAATTTGCAGATTTCATTGAATTTGCTTCTTGACCACAACTTTCCATGATGTTCATCCATGTACTCCTTCACCAAAGGATTATGAGCATACAACACTCTCAAATGGTGCTCATGCTTCCTCAAGCTGCATGTGTATGATGCTGGCCATAGATTCTCATCATAAACTTTGCCTTTGAATTTCTTTTTAAAATTCTATGCTAGGTGTCGCATACATTCCCTATGTTTCACTCCAGGGAATACAATTTCTACTACAGTTTCTAAGCCCTTGCAAGCGTCTGTGTGTATAACTAAACCTGAGGGTGTACCTATAATGTTGCGCAACTGCTGCAGAAACCAGACCCAACTCTCCTGACTCTCTACCTCCAACACACCAAATGCAACTGGGAATAGCCAGTTGTGTCCATCAACTGTAGAAGCTGCTGCTAGCTGGCCTCTCCATCTTCCATTCAAAGCAGTCGCATCGGCAGCCAAATAGGGCCGACAACCATTCAGAAATCCCTGCCAGCAAGCCTTGAAACAAACAAAAGCCCTCCTGAAGCACTCCTTCTCCATTGCCTTCCCTTTTAATTTGTACTTAACTGTATGCTTGTCAATCTCTACAACACTCCCTGGACTAGTCGTCTCCACTTCAGCTTTGAAGGTGTAAAGCAACTGAAAACTCTCATTCCATGGACCATTAATCCTATCAAGAGCCCTTTCCTTCGCATAGAAAATCTTCATGTATTGTACATTAATCTTGTAGTTCTCAAATAGCTTTCCACGGAGTGCTGTTGGACCAATTGTTGGTGTTCCCCTCACCCAATCCAAGATTGCATCTGCCACCCATCTAGTCTTCGCAAGCTTAGATTTGTCCTTTTCCCCTCCCCCTCCAGGTGGGCAAGTGTGCCCGTGTGGGTTGCTTTTTATCTGAAACAAAATGAAATATGATGTCAAATACAATCAAGAAATAGTACACATGACCTGAATATAGAATGGATAAATAATCTAATAACAATATTCAGTTGTAATACCTGAATCAATTTGCTCTTTCGCATAGTGGATGCATGCAACCTCCACCTACACCTATCATAAGGGCAATGAACAGTGAATCTTCCTGGCTCACTCCTATCAACCTCATAAGAGTTTTCAATGAGAATGCAATATGTAGTCACTGCATTACGATAGTCCACCATCGATTCGAATACGGTTCCTGGAGTAAGGTCGGGATTCTCCCTGTTTCACTCAATTGTTGGCATGTCCTCACCATCATATTCTTGTAAAACTAAGGAGTCGATGTTCTCCTTCCTCTCTTCATCAATAGTGTCATCAAATCTACACGGCTGCTAGGCTCCTCTGCATATTCATCTTCCACTGCCTATTGACTGACTCTATCTACCAGTTCAGGGAATAGAATATCATCCTCATCATCATGTCAAGGCACTTCCTCGTCAGGCTCTGCATCTACTTCTACATCAGGTGCAGAAGGGAGAGGAGAAGTGGCAGAATTAGTGGCAGCCGACATGTTGTGGCTTTCAGAACCACTAGGTTTACTTGGTCTCGACCTACAAGGAGTGCGAGGACGCTCGCTATTAGCAAAGACAAATGATGCGTGAACACCCTTTGGGATATGTTGTTTGCATGCCTGAAGCATACCGATATGGATTTTATTGAAACGGCTGTCAGCATTCAAACTAAATAGCAATCCCAGATGCTCATCACTAGTTAATGGGAGAAATCTCTGCTCAGTACTGTTGAAATATCTCAGTTCAACAGCATCGGCAGGGCTCCACGGATACTCAAAACAGAGTGCCTCATGGAAATCTTTGAACGAAATGCTGGTTTCTACCACTTTAGGATAGAAAAATCCAGAATTCACACACGATTTAGTCCCACGCAGCTCGCTAGTTTCCATTCCAACCGCCAGCCGAAAAGCAAGTGTAGGATCAACCCTATTTGATTGAAATAAGATAAAGGGTGCAGTTAGGCCGAAATTTTTCAGATAAATTGCAGTGATTCACACCAACGGTGGTCAAATACGGCCTAATTTATGGATCTCCTAATCAATTTGAGAGGGAAATGATGCTTACCCACGTGGAATCCATGAACTATCAGCCTTTGATTCAACCCAATCATCTCCACGGTCCATGGGTCGGACGGGGTGCCCCCAACATCGCTTCCTTATCCTAGATGGGGAGATAGGGTAGATGCGGCGGAGGCGGCACGACGACGGCACGACAGCGGCGGAGGGGGTGGCACAGAAGCGACTGGATCTGATTCAGGTTACAGTGAGTGTCAGCTTCGCGGCCCCACTATATACCACCTAACGGTCAAAATGTGGACTTCGCCCTACGCGACCCCACTGGTTAGAGTTAACGGTCAAGCCATTGACCCGACGTCAACGTCCGCTGTGACCATTTCTGAGGGTTTCGGGCAAGGGAGTGGGGAAAAGTGAGCAAAAGTTAAGAGCGTGGGGATGAATGAGCAGAACTAACGAACCAGGGGCATAGAAATAAAAATCCCTATCCAATTTGGCAAAGTCGGGGCCGGGCTCTGGGTCACTGACGGACGGGGCCCGTCACATCACTCTCTCTCCTCCCTCCTTCTCCTTCTCTTCCCCGACGCGCACACAGAGCAGAGGAGGTCCAAGGCAGCAGTGAGGCCAGCGTAGGCCCGGCCAACTCCGGCCACCTCCTGCCGGAGTGTGGGCACTGGCGAGAGCGGGGAGAAGTGTCGCATCCTCCTGGACCCCGCAGTAGCGCCAGGACGGAGCGGGATGACGGCGGCTAGCTGCGACCGAGGACGAGGCCGCCGGCCGAGACTTGGGCGCATGTCCACGGTGGCTCCGACGAGGAAAAGAGGGGTGGGAGAGGTTCGTTGGGATGTGTGTGAGCTAGTGGTGGTGGTGGCATGGAGAGAGGGGCTCAGGCTCGAGTGAATTTAGCCGGAGGAGGGCAGCGGCCGTGGCGGCAATGGAGGTCGAGGAGGACTCCGGGAGCTCGGGGAAGTGGATGGACGGGGCTAGTGGAGTGCGGGGATGACGATGAAATGCTCAGGAGAGGCTCGGGTGGCCTTTAAATAGGCATGGACGAGGAGGCCGAGCTGGCCGTCGCCGTAGACGCGTGGCCGGCGCCGCAGACACGTGTGCACGCACCCGAGCTTGATGGTAGACGACGGGGAGGCACAGGGATAAGCTCACGGGGATATGGGAGCCAAGGGAGCATGGGAAGGAAGAAACGAACACCATTAATGCTTGGTCGGCTACTGTGCCCCCGTGGGCGTGCGTCGGTGAGCGTCGACGAGGAGGTTTCCGGAGGGGGCAGTGACACGAGAGCGATGGGAGAGGAAGGGGGAGTCAGGTCGGAACGCTAGGACACCAAAACTCCGTCGAAGCAGAGCTGGCCGTTTCTCAGAATGTGTCGGATGCCGCCAAAGCGTGAGAAATGCCATGCCAGGGCGGCAGTGACCATGGGCACTAGCATGAAGAGGACAAGAGAGGCTGCAATGAGATGTCTGGTGATTAGTCCCTGCATCACTGAGTCTGTGGGGGGTGATGGATCAACAAAAGGAGCTCTGAGGTGAAGTGAGGCATCGAGCAAAGTTTGTTGTATCAAACTTGGCCATGCACTGCTGATCAACAGTGAATTAATTGGTACCAATGGAGTTGTCTGGGCTGATTAACCGAGGAAGGACTATGATCCTGGAGGTTTTGAGAATAAATGGACCAAGGATTAATATAGTTGCTTTGCAACTGACCAAAATGGTCCAGAATCAAGATCATGATGGTTCAGTCACATGGAGTATCAACTTGAGCTGAAATTTGGCAAGGCATAATGATTTGGACATATAGAGATGCTGTAAAAATTTCATACCAATTGGATTCACCAAAATGGTACTTCCTTCATAGCTATTCTCTCTGTCCAAAAACTTGCAAAAATTCTAGAGAAATATGGGATTGAAGGATTGACACCAAAATTGGTGTAGGGAGGTTTTATGGTCATGAGAACGCTTGGTAAATTGTCAGCCAAAATGAAGCAATATAAAATATACTTGCTTCACAAACTGAAAATATTGACAGAAGCAAATATTTGGTCCTGTGCTCACATAGATGATTGGATGGGGCTGCAAATTGGAGGAGTGGAATAATGTGAGCACCTAAAGCAGTGTGCAAAATTTCAACTCATTTGAATACTCCTAGATAGTATTTCACAATGCCTTTTGTTTGACAAAAAGTTTGAAAAATTGTTGAGGAAGATTGGCTAGGCAAATAAAATTGAATTTTTGCACGAGGCAATGATTTTGATGAGATAGCATGCCCAAAAGGTTTGGGAGCAAACAAGATAAGATAAATGGCAGTTCCTTCACAGAATGCCATTTAGGACAAAATAGAAAAAACGAATATTGGGGAATTATTTTTGAACTGGCCAAGGAAATATTTGGGCATATTTGAGCAATATATGACCCAAAGGAATTATGAGAATTATTTTGGAATTTTTGGATAGACTATAGGTTGCTTCACAACCTAGGGCACTTGAGGTTATTCCTTTAATAGAAAAGGAATTTTCCCCAAGAAAAAGAATTATGGAGTTGGGTTAGAATGGAAATGGCATGATCTTGGAATGAGTTTGAGGTTGATGAGTCACTTGGGAGAAGAAATGATGATGATCTCCTAGGTTGCAAGGCCACAGAACCACTCCAAAAATAAAAATAAATCAAAAATCAAATAAATCAAAGGAAAAAAAGAAAAGGGCCAAAAACCAGGTTGTTACAAACCTTCCCCCCTTAAATAAATCTTTTCCTTGAGATTTGGTTGCTCAGGGAACAAGTATGACTTGAAGACACCATTTCCAACTCGGGTATCCATTTCCTTTATTTATTGTTACCCCAAGAATTTTAGATGATCAACTTACCTTGCTCTGGGGTGGTTTGCTTTACCTTTCCCAAATTCTATCAGATTTTTGCTCATATACCAATTCCCCTTGCTGACATTGATTCTCTCATATATGTGGTGTTATCCAATGGACCTGAGCATAAATTTTCCTTTTGTCATGAAAACCTTTTTGCTTCTGCAATGGGGTTGCTCAAACAAATGCATGTCCTCCAGTTTCAATAAATGCTGAGAACCATGGCCATTCTCCTGACGGGATCTGACTGCTCATAGAGGGTACTGATTTATCTGGATTGATTTCCTTGGCTCGAGCATGAGATAGGTACCAAAAATTTGACTGCCTTCTGTCGTGAGGAATATGCAAGGGTATGGACTTATAATCATGTCAAACCTCGAATATTAACATCTTGGGGCTGTCCTGACAGGAATGCTGGCGGGAAAATACTTTTCATGACCTGTTGCCTAGGCACTTGGTTCCACCAATGAAGATACCTTACCTGGGCTAATGGTTCAGCTTTTGATTTACCCATTTTGTCGGTATACCCATCTGCGGCAATAGTCTGTGAGATGCTTTAACACTGCCATTGAAGTCAAACTGCTGAGGCTGCAAAGAAATCTTGGATATGACAGAACAGACTTGGGTATTCCACACTAACCATTTTAAGCGGGTCAACAGGATATGAAATCCTTGTAGAACAGAGTAGGCCTCTGAGGGTATGCCTTTGTGGATCCATATGGAATCATGGCCTCTAACTGACTTGGGTATCCCGACCCTGACGGTGGCGCAAAAATCTTCATACCTTTGCTGTTGGTCTCATCCTTTGACTATCATGATTTTCTTTGTCAGGATACCTTATTGAAATAACTTGGCCACATATGTCCTTGATCCTTCGTACGACCATGGAGGTGGTTATTGTAATGTTTTTGGCATTGTTCCTTGTGCTGATTTTCTGACCTAGGTCCGCACATATATGACATATACTCGGAGCTTGTAGCTGTATAGAGCTCGTTGTGGTGGCCAATCATGCAAGAGGGTGACAAGAGTTCACGAGATCTCCTTGTCAATTGCGGGAATAATGACCTTGATGACCATTGTCAAGGCTGTTGATGCTGTGATGTCATCTCCAGATCTTGTCAATCCTTGTATTACATGAGATGCATCTCTGCTTATCTTCCTTTGCATGACTTATGAGGTTGTTAAATCTTACTTTTCTTAGGTATATCTGCTTGACCTTTGCCACATCTTGTATGAGTGACTAATATGACCGGGGATACACGCTTACCATATGTAAGAAGAATATGATACTGAACACTCGATCCTTGCGATAGGCATATGTCTTAATTGAATTGTACTTCTGACAATATTATTGCGGATCTGATCCTTGAGTTGTACTGCCATATACTGCCAATCCATCGCATAATCTTTGAGGATGGTGCAATAGTGTGGTACTGTCGTGGGCTGAGTGGCTTACGAGAGAAGCCATCCGAGTAGCTTGCCGAGGAAGACTATTAGCTTCTGCTCGAAGCTTTTGTGTGGGTAGCGTGCTGGAGAAGCCTGGGTTCCGTATCCGAGAAGCTTCTCCTCAGGTTGCTTGTTGGGAAAGATTCGCTCCCGTCTGTCAGAAGCTTTTACTGAGGTATCTTGCTGAGAAAGACAGGGTATCTCGGACCAGAATCTGCCATATTTCGTACTGAGAAAAATTGAGGATCCTTGCATCATAAGCTTCTTCCAATGGTGTGTGGAGGAAGACAGAGTTTCTCATATTCAAAACTTCATACTGATATGCAGGCAGAAGGCCATACACACACCCATAATATTCTGCGACTGATTACTTGCATGAGAAAATTTGTTTGACTGTCTTCCTTGATCATAGCACATTCTAGCTTCCTTTAGGATGACAACATATTTCAAGCGTCATTTCTTGCTGAGCCAGACCTTGTATATGAGCCATACCCTTGACTAAGAATATTCCATTGGTCTTGCAACTAACTTATCTTTCTACTGTGAGGATTTTGTACTGATGTAGACTCGATGCTGATAATCAATCCAAGACACCATTGGTATTCTGAGCAGATATTAATGCGGTTGACTGGGCAGACCATAATGTTTAGCTGAGCTTCTTCCAAATTTGTAAAATCCTTATTGCTTCTTCGAGTCTGGTGTCGGTTGATGAGAAATTTCCATAAGGGGAAATAAGGTAACACCGAGGGCCCAAAAAGAAAGAAGCAAAAGAAACAACTCAACGAAACAAAAGCACACAACAATCAATCCACACACAAACAAGGTCACATATTACTGCTAGTCACACAATATGCATGCCTACTTAAGCACACAAATCTCGCGGAATCTCCGGTTCTACGATCTAGCATGCTGTGACGGTGTGCATGAATATGGATTAATGTGTGGAAGAATTGGTGTAAACATCGCTACACCAAGTGGTGGCTTAACCAGGTAGCAACCTGGACTAGCTCGGAGGCAAGGACGTACTTGGTAACCGTGTAACGGGACACGAATGCCGCGACCACATTATTATCAAGCGGACGAAAAAGATTCGTACTCATCCAAGGAATAGGATAGTGAGAAAAACTGAGTCGGCTGGCATTGCCCTTTCTTGAGAACTAATACCATTAAGGGTTGCCAACACGAGAAGATAAAAAGGACAATCCGGGGTAGCAACATCTCTACCACCAAAATGATAGGCGGGACTGAAAGAAAGATATCAATGCGATACCCGAGCACCATTTTCTGCAAACAGTTTCGGGATCACTTGGCATCACTCTGCTGGGATAGAAATGACGCCAAACACCGAAGAATGAGCAAGAAAAGAAACTGCAAGAAATGCAGGGGCCGAGTTGTAGTGGATTCGAACCGATGCCAACTACACTCAGAAGATTAAACCGTTAGCAGCTAAATAATAACTCTATATGCATGATATGCAACAAACAAATGCAACAACCAAGGCAGACTCCATACTACCAGTTTCTATCGGTTTCTACCGCTCGCGCTAACTAGGGCATCCTACAGCCAGACCTGCTCTGATACCAAGCCTATGGCACCCCGGCTCAGAGAAACTGGAACACCCCGTATTCCATCCCAGTGATCAAGGAGAAGTCTCTGGAATACGACACTGCTTGACATAGAACAAATTAGCTCTTATTACAAGGATAATAATACAAGGGTCTGATATTACAAAGAATCACATCAACACGGCGACACTACGCCTCTGATACTACACTTTTTTTTGACAAAGAGTGGATTTTATTGACTCAAAATGAAGCATCAAGTAAATACAAACATAATGAGCACACACCTGGCCTCTGCATAGCTAGGATGCACACAACCAACACCAACGTACACACACAAAAACACGCCAGCAAATAGCAAAGTCATACAAGACCAAAGCTATGCTTAAGTGAGATAAAAAACCCTCCAAAGAGATCAAAACAACGATCGACAAACTACAACAACGATCATATCTACACCAACCATGTCTTGACACCACAAGGACAACTAGGTTCTTCAACAGCAACACCTGCAGGAAGGAATGATGATCAAGCATCGTCGTTGCCGGATTCAACAACCAAATGTCAGAATCTAGGTTTTCACCCTGAAGAACGAGTCTAGAGCACATACGAGCAATGCCTTCAACAAGGTATCATTGCCTGGTATAACATCGGGTCAACCTAGGGTTTTCACCCCGGAGCTCAAGACCGGGTGCTCGGGATGCACCACCAAGTTGAAGTCAATTATGTGTTGTCGTGGCCACTTTTCTGCAATCTCGGCAACTACATGCACTGGGTTAGAAATCCATCGCCGCCGTTGCACAACCATATCCTTTGCGTCAAGACATTATCCATAGATTGCCTTTCATCACCGAAGGCAAACTGGCCAAAGTGAGATCAGCCAAAAATCACAAAGAAGCCTTCCGACTGCACCCCACACCATTGGTACGAGCCGCCCGCAGTAGCCCCGAGATCTCGAGAGGCAAACCCTCATGAAGAATTTTCTATGGCCACCGCAATCTGGGCGCCGACCTAGGCCGTATGTCGCTGATCCACTGCATGGCTTCCATAGCTCGACTTCCAGCAATAGCAGGCCCAATGCAAAGGACTAGCCAGGAACCAAGCCCGTGGAAGGATCCACACAAATCGCATCTGTTGCATCAGATCCAAACAGAGGGCAGATGGACTCACCGACCTGCAGCCAAGCTATGAGCGGGTAGATGCCTTCATCACAGAGGAGCTATGCCTCATATGGAGTTGCCATCACGCGTCGGCCGGGGCAAACTATCATTGATGAGCAGCAGTAGCGCAAACAAATCACAAACTATATGCCAGGCCAGATCGGGAGAGGAGGGTCAGGGGATGGGATGGCGCAAGCGAAGTGAGGTGGCCCGCCGCCGCCGGCGACGGCGAGGAGGATCGAGAAAGGAGGGAACCGAGGTTGCTGGCGGTTGGGGTGCCTCCGGAGTCGCGAGAGCAGCGAAACAACTCGTAGCAGCGGAATACTGTTGGGGAACGTAGTAATTTCAAAATTTCCTACGCACACGCAAGATCATGGTGATGCATAGCAACGAGAGGGGAGAGTGTGATCTACGTACCCTTGTAGACCGACAGCGGAAGCGTTAGCACAACGCGGTTGATGTAGTCGTACGTCTTCACGGCCCGACCGATCAAGCACCGAAACTACGGCACCTCTGAGTTTTAGCACACGTTCAGCTTGATGACGATCCCCGGACTCTGATCCAGCAAAGTGTAGGGGTAGAGTTCCATTAGCACGACGGCGTGGTGACGATCTTGATGTACTACCGTCGCAGGGCTTCGCCTAAGCACCACTACAATATTATCGACGATTATGGTGGAAGGGGGCACCGCACACGGCTAAGAATATGATCACGTGGATCAACTTGTGTGTCTAGGGGTGCCCCCTGCCCTCGTATATAAAGGAGCAAGGGGAGGAGGCTGGCCGGCCCCTATTGGTGCGCCAGGAGGAGTCCTCCTCCTAGTAGGAGTAGGACTCCTACTAGGAGGGGGAAGGAAGTGGGGAGGGAGAAGGAAAGGGGGGCGCCACCCCCCTCTCCTAGTCCAATTCGGACCAGGGGGGAGGAGGCGCGCGGCCCACCCTGGCTGCCCCTCTCTCTCTCCACTAAGGCCCATATGGCCCATTACTTCTCCCGGTAGGGTTCCGGTAACCCTCCGGCTCTCCGGTTTTCTCCGAAATCACCCGGAACACTTCCGGTGTCCGAATATAGCCGTCTAATATATCAATCTTTATGTCTCGACCATTTTGAGACTCCTCGTTATGTCCGTGATCACATCCGGGACTCCGAACTAACTTCGGTACATCAAAACTCATAAACTCATAATATAACTGTCATTGAAACCTTAAGCGTGCGGACCCTACGGGTTCGAGAACAATGTAGACATGACCGAGACACGTCTCCGGTCAATAACCAATAGCGGAACCTAGATGCTCATATTGGCTCCTACATATTCTACGAAGATCTTTATCGGTCAGACCGCATAACAACATATGTTGTTCCCTTTGTCATCGGTATTTTACTTGCCCGAGATTCGATCGTCGGTATCTCAATACCTAGTTCAATCTCGTTACCGGCAAGTCTCTTTACTCGTTTCGTAATACATCATCTCGCAACTAACTCATTAGTTGAAATGCTTACAAGGCTTATGTGATGTGCATTACCGAGAGGGCCTAGAGATACCTCTCCGACAATCGGAGTGACAAATCGTAATATCAAAATACGCCAACCCAACATGTACCTTTGGAGACACCTGTAGAGCTCCTTTATAATCACCCAGTTACGTTGTGACGTTTGGTAGCACACAAAGTGTTCCTCCGGCAAACGGGAGTTGCATAATCTCATAGTCATAGGAACATGTATAAGTCATGAAGAAAGCAATAGCAACATACTAAATGATCGGGTGCTAAGCTAATGGAATGGGTCATGTCAATCACATCATTCTCCTAATAATGTGATCCCGTTAATCAAATGAGAACACATGTCTATGGTTAGGAAACATAACCATCTTTGATTAATGAGCTAGTCAAGTAGAGGCATACTAGTGACGTTTGGTTTGTCTATGTATTCACACAAGTATTATGTTTCCGGATAATACAATTCTAGCATGAATAATAAACATTTATCATGATATAAGGAAATAAAATAATAACATTATTATTGCCTCTAGGGCATATTTCCTTCAGTCTCCCACTTGCACTAGAGTCAATAATCTAGATTACACAGTAATGATTCTAACACCCATGGAGCTTTGGTGCTGATCATGTTTTGCTCGTGGAAGAGGCTTAGTCAACGGGTCTACTACATTCAGATCTGTATGTATCTTGCAAATCTCTATGTCTCCCACCTAGACTATATCCCGGATGGAATTGAAGCGTCTCTTGATGTGATTGGTTCTCTTGTGAAATCTGGATTCCTTTGCCAAGGCAATTGCACCAGTATTGTCACAAAAGATTTTCATTGGACCCGATGCCCTAGGTATGACTCCTAGATCGGATATGAACTCCTTCATCCAGACTCCTTCATTTGCTGCTTCCGAAGCAGCTATCTACCCCGCTTCACATGTAGATCCCGCCACAAAGCTTTGTTTGGAACTGCACCAACTGACAGCTCCACCGTTTAATGTAAACACGTATCCGGTTTGCGATTTAGAATCGTCCGGATCAGTGTCAAAGCTTGCATCAACGTAACCATTTACGATGAGCTCTTTGTCACCTCCATATATGAGAAACATATCCTTAGTTCTTTTCAGGTATTTCAGGATGTTCTTGACCGCTGTCCAGTGATCCACTCCTGGATTACTTTGGTACCTGCCTGCTAGACTTATAGCAAGACACACATCAGGTCTGGTACACAGCATTGCATACATGATAGAGCCTATGGCTGAAGCATAGGGAACATCTTTCATTTTCTCTCTATCTTCTACATTGGTCGGGCATTGAGTCTTACTCAATTTCACAACTTGTAACACAGGCAAGAATCCTTTCTTTGCTTGATACATTTTGAACTTTTTCAAAACTTTGTCAAGGTATGTGCTTTGTGAAAGTCCAATTAAACGCCTTGATCTGTCTCTATAGATCTTAATGCCCAATATGTAAGCAGCTTCACCGAGGTCTTTCATTGAAAAACTCTTATTCAAGTATCCCTTTATGCTATCCAGAAATTCTATATCATTTCCAATTAGTAATATGTCATCTGCATATAATATCAGAAATGCTATAGAGCTCCCACTCACTTTCTTGTAAATACATGCTTCTCCAAAAGTCTGTACAAAACCAAATGCTTTGATCACACTATCAAAGCGTTTATTCCAACTCCGAGAGGCTTTCACTAGTCCATAAATGGATCGTTGGAGCTTGCACACTTTGTTAGCTCCCTTTGGATCGACAAAACCTTCCGGTTGCATCATATACAACTCTTCTTGCAGAAATCCATTCAGGAATGCAGTTTTGACATCCATCTGCCAAATTTCATAATCATAAAATGCGGCAATTGCTAACATGATTCAGACAGACTTAAGCATCGCTACGGGTGAGAAGGTCTCATCGTAGTCAATCCCTTGAACTTGTCGAAAACCTTTTGCGACAAGTCGAGCTTTGTAGACAGTAACATTACCGTCAGCGTCAGTCTTCTTCTTAAAGATCCATTTATTCTCAATTGCTTGCCGATCATTGGGCAAGTCAACCAAAGTCCATACTTTGTTCTCATACATGGATCCCATCTCAGATTTCATGGCTTCAAGCCATTTTGCGGAATCTGGGCTCACCATCGCTTCTCCATAGTTCGTAGGTTCATCATGATCTAGTAGCATGACTTCCAGAACAGGATTACCGTACCACTCTGGTGCGGATCTTACTCTGGTTGATCTACGAGGTTCAGTAGTATCTTGTTCTGAAGCTTCATGATCATCATCATTAGCTTCCTCACTAATTGGTGTAGGTGTCACAGAAACTGGTTTCTGTGATGTACTACTTTCCAATAATGGAGCAGGTATAGTTACCTCATCAAGTTCTACTTTCCTCCCACTCACTTCTTTCGAGAGAAACTCCTTCTCTAGAAAGTTTCCGAATTTAGCAACAAAAGTTTTGCCTTCGGATCTGTGATAGAAGGTGTATCCAATAGTTTCCTTTGGATATCCTATGAAGACACATTTCTCCGATTTGGGTTCGAGCTTATCAGGTTGAAGCTTTTTCACATAAGCATCGCAACCCCAAACTTTCAGAAACGACAACTTTGGTTTCTTGCCAAACCATAGTTCATAAGGCGTCGTCTCAACGGATTTTGATGGTGCCCTATTTAACGTGAATGCGGCCGTCTCTAGAGCATAACCCCAAAACGATAGCTGTAAATCAGTAAGAGACACCATAGATCGCACCATATCTAGTAAAGTACGATTACGACGTTCGGACACACCATTACGCTGTGGTGTTCCGGGTGGCGTGAGTTGCGAAACTATTCTGCATTGTTTCAAATGTACCCCAAACTCGTAACTCAAATATTCTCCTCCACGATCAGATCACAGGAATTTTATTTTCTTGCTACGATGATTTTCAACTTCACTCTAAAATTCTTTGAACTTTTCAAATGTTTCAGACTTATGTTTCATTAAGTAGATATACCCATATATGCTTAAGTCATCTGTGAAGGTGAGAAAATAACGATATCCGCCACGAGCCTCAACATTCATCGGACCACATACATCTGTATGTATGATTTCCAACAAATCTGTTGCTCTCTCCATAGTACCGGAGAACGGTGTTTTTTGTCATCTTACCCATAAGGCACGGTTCGCAAGTACCAAGTGATTCATAATCAAGTGGTTCCAAAAGCCCATCAGTATGGAGTTTCTTCATGCGCTTTACACCGATATGACCCAAATGGCAGTGCCACAAATAAGTTGCACTATCATTATCAACTCTGCATCTTTTGGTTTCAACATTATGAATATGCGTGTCACTACTATCGAGATTAAAGAATAGACCACTCTTTAAGGGTGCATGACCATAAAAGATATTACTCATATAAATAGAACAACCATTATTCTCTGATTTAAATGAATAACCGTCTCGCATCAAACAAGATCCAGATATAATGTTCATGCTTAACGCTGGCACCAAATAACAATTATTTAGGTCTAATACTAATCCCGAAGGTAGATGTAGAGGTAGCGTGCCGACCACGATCACATCGACTTTGGAACCATTTCCCACGCGCATCGTCACCTCGTCCTTAGCCAATCTTCGCTTAATCTGTAGTCCCTGTTTCGAGTTGCAAATGTTAGCAACAGAACCAGTATCAAATACCCAGGTGCTACTGCGAGCATTAGTAAGGTACACATCAATAACATGTATATCATATATACCTTTGTTCACCTTTCCATCCTTCTTATCCGCCAAATACTTGGGGCAGTTCCGCTTCCAGTGACCAGTCTGCTTGCAGTAGAAGCACTCAGTTTCAGGCTTAGGTCCAGGTTTGGGTTTCTTCTCTTGAGTAGCAACTTGTTTGCTGTTCTTTTTGAAGTTCCCCTTCTTCTTCCCTTTGCCCTTTTTCTTGAAACTAGTGGTCTTATTGACCATCAACACTTGATGCTCCTTCTTGATTTCTACCTCCGCAGCTTTCAGCATTGCGAAGAGCTCGGGAATAGTCTTATTCATCCCTTGCATATTATAGTTCATCACGAAGCTCTTGTAGCTTGGTGGCAGTGATTGGAGAATTCTGTCAATGACGCAATCATCTGGAAGATTAACTCCCAATTGAATCAAGTGATTATTATACCCAGACATTTTGAGTATATGCTCACTGACAGAACTGTTCTCCTCCATCTTGCAGCTATAGAACTTATTGGAGACTTCATATCTCTCAATCCGGGCATTTGCTTGAAATATTAACTTCAACTCCTGGAACATCTCATATGCTCCATGACGTTCAAAACGTCGTTGAAGTCCCGATTCTAAGCCGTAAAGCATGGCACACTGAACTATCGAGTAGTCATCAGCTTTGCTCTGCCAGACGTTCATAACATCTGGTGTTGCTCCAGCAGTAGGCCTGGCACCCAGTGGTACTTCCAGGACGTAATTCTTCTGTGCAGCAATGAGGATAATCCTCAAGTTACGGACCCAGTCCGTGTAATTGCTACCATCATCTTTCAACTTTGCTTTCTCAAGGAACGCATTAAAATTCAATGGAACAACAGCACGGGCCATCTATCTACAATCAAACATAAACAAGCAAGATACTATCAGGTACTAAGTTCATGATAAATTTAGGTTCAATTAATCATATTACTAAAGAACTCCCACTTAGATAGACATCCCTCTAATCATCTAAGTGATTACGTGATCCAAATCAACTAAACCATGTCCGATCATCACGTGAGATGGAGTAGTTTCATTGGTGAACATCGCTATGTTGATCATATCTACTATATGATTCACGCTCGACCTTTCGGTCTCCGTGTTCCGAGGCCATATCTGTATATGCTTGGCTCGTCAAGTATAACCTGAGTATTCTGCGTGTGCAACTGTTTTGCACCCGTTGTATTTGAACGTAGAGCCTATCACACCCGATCATCACGTGGTGTCTCAGCACGAAGAACTTTCGCAACGGTGCATACTCAGGGAGAACACTTCTTGATAATTAGTGAGAGATCATCTTAAAATGCTACCGTCAATCAAAGCAAGATAAGATGCATAAAAGATAAACATCACATGCAATCAATATAAGTGATATGATATGGCCATCATCATCTTGTGCTTGTGATCTCCATCTTCGAAGCACCGCCGTGATCACCATCGTCACCGGCGCGACACCTTGATCACCATCGTAGCATCGTTATCGTCTCGCCAATCTTATGCTTCCACGACTATCGCTACCGCTTAGTGATAAAGTAAAGCATTACAGTGCAATTGCATTGCATACAATAAAGCGACAACCATATGGCTCCTGCCAGTTGCCGATAACTTGGTTACAAAACATGATCATCTCATACAATAAAATTTAGCATCATGTCTTGACCATATCACATCACAACATGCCCTGCAAAAACAAGTTAGACATCCTCTACTTTGTTGTTGCAAGTTTTACGTGGCTGCTACGGGCTTAAGCAAGAACCAATCTTACTTACGCATCAAAACCACAACAATAGTTTGTCAAGTTGGTGCTGTTTTAACCTTCGCAAGGACCGGGCGTAGCCACACTCGGTTCAACTAAAGTTGGAGAAACTGTCACCCACTAGCCACCTTTGTGCAAAGCACGTCGGGAGAACCGGTCTCGCGTAAGCGTACGCGTAATGTCGGTCCGGGCCGCTTCGTCCAACAATACCGCCGAACCAAATTATGACATGCTGGTAAGAAGTATGACTTATATCGCCCACAACTCACTTGTGTTCTACTCGTGCACATAACATCAACACATAAAACCTAGGCTCGGATGCCACTGTTGGGGAACGTAGTAATTTCAAAATTTTCCTACGCACACGCAAGATCATGGTGATGCATAGCAACGAGAGGGGAGAGTGTGATCTACGTACCCTTGTAGACCGACAGCGGAAGCGTTAGCACAACGCGGTTGATGTAGTCGTACTTCTTCACGGCCCGACCGATCAAGCACCGAAACTACGGCACCTCCGAGTTTTAGCACACGTTCAGCTCGATGACGATCCCCGGACTCCGATCCAGCAAAGTGTCGGGGTAGAGTTCCGTTAGCACGATGGCGTGGTGACGATCTTGATGTACTACCGTCGCAGGGCTTCGCCTAAGCACCGCTACAATATTATCGAGGATTATGGTGGAAGGGGGCACCGCACACGGCTAAGAATATGATCAGTGGATCAACTTGTGTGTCTAGGGGTGCCCCCTGCTCCCGTATATAAAGGATCAAGGGGAGGAGGCCGGCCGGCCCCTATTGGCGCGCCAGGAGGAGTCCTCCTCCTAGTAGGAGTAGGACTCCTACTAGGAGGGGGAAGGAAGTGGGGAGGGAGAAGGAAAGGGGGGCGCCGCCTCCCTCTCCTAGTCCAATTCGGACCAGGGGGGAGGAGGCGCGTGGCCCACCCTGGCTGCCCCCTCTCTCTCCACTAAGGCCCATATGGCCCATTACTTCTCCCGGTAGGGTTCCGGTAACCCTCTGGCTCTCCGGTTTTCTCCGAAATCACCCGGAACACTTCCGGTGTCCGAATATAGCCGTCTAATATATCAATCTTTATGTCTCGACCATTTCGAGACTCCTCATTATGTCCGTGATCACATCCGGGACTCCGAACTAACTTCGGTACATCAAAACTCATAAACTCATAATATAACTGTCATCGAAACCTTAAGCGTGCGGACCCTACAGGTTCAAGAACAATGTAGACATGACCGAGACACGTCTCCGGTTAATAACCAATAGCGGAACCTGGATGCTCATATTGGCTCCTACATATTCTACGAAGATCTTTATCGGTCAGACCGCATAACAACATACGTTGTTCCCTTTGTCATCGGTATTTTACTTGCCCGAGATTCGATCGTCGGTATCTCAATACCTAGTTCAATCTCGTTACCGGCAAGTCTCTTTACTCGTTTCGTAATACATCATCTCGCAACTAACTCATTAGTTGAAATGCTTGCAAGGCTTATGTGATGTGCATTCCCGAGAGGGCCCAGAGATACCTCTCCGACAATCGGAGTGACAAATCCTAATCTCGAAATACGCCAACCCAATATGTACCTTTGGAGACACCTGTAGAGATCCTTTATAATCACCCAGTTACATTGTGACGTTTGGTAGCACACAAAGTGTTCCTCCGGCAAACGGGAGTTGCATAATCTCATAGTCATAGGAACATGTATAAGTCATGAAGAAAGCAATAGCAACATACTAAACGATCGGGTGCTAAGCTAATGGAATGGGTCATGTCAATCACATCATTCTCCTAATAATGTGATCCCGTTAATCAAATGACAACACATGTCTATGGTTAGGAAACATAACCATCTTTGATTAATGAGCTAGTCAAGTAGAGGCATACTAGTGACGTTTGGTTTGTCTATGTATTCACACAAATATTATGTTTCCGGATAATACAATTCTAGCATGAATAATAAACATTTATCATGATATAAGGAAATAAAATAATAACATTATTATTGCCTCTAGGGCATATTTCCTTCAAATACTTCTAGCAGCGGAACTGTTGGGGAACATAGCATGCAATTTCAAAAAATTCCTATGATCACGCAAGATCTATCTAGCAGATGCATAGCAACGAGAGGTGGAGAGTGTGTCCATGTACCCTCATAGACTGAAAGCGAAAGCGTTAGGTTAACGTGGTTGATGTAGTCGAATTCGCGATCCAACTGATCAAGTACCGAACGTACGTCACCTTCGAGTTCAGCACACGTTCAGCTTGATGACGTCCCTCGAACTCTTGATCCAGCAGAGGGTTGAGGGGGAGTTCCGTCAGCACGTCGGCGTGGTGATGGTGATGGTGATATGATCCGTGCAGGGCTTCTCCTAAGCACTACGACGCTATGACCGGAGGAGTAAACCATGGAGGGGGGCACCACACACGGCTAAGAGAACAATTGGTGTGCCTTTGGGTGCCCCCCACCCCTATATATAAAGGAGGGGGGAGGCGTGGCCGGCCAAGAGGGGCACGCCATGGGGGGAGTCCTACTAGGACTCCCAGTCCTAGTAGGATTCGCCCCCCCTTTTTCCTTTCTTCACTGGAGGGAAAAGGAAGGAGATGGAGTAGGAGAAGGAAAGGGGGTGGCGCTCCCTTCCCTAAACCAATTCGGCCTCCTCCCTTGTGGGGGGTGCACCAGCCCCTTATAGGCTGGTTAGCCTCCCTCCTATGGCCCATATGGCCCATATCTTCCACCGGGGCGTTCCGGTAACCCCTCCGGTACTCCGGTATGTACCCAATACACTCCAAACCCTTCTGGTATCCGAATACTACCTCCCAATATATCAATCTTTACCTCTTGACCATTTCGAGACTCCTCGTCATGTCTGTGATCTCATCCGGGACTCCAAACAAACTTCGGTCACCAAAACACATAACTCATAATACAAATCGTCATCCAACATTAAGCGTGCGGACCCTATAGGTTCGAGAACTATGTAGACATGACCGAGACACATCTCCGATCAATAACCAATAGCGGAACCTGGATGCTCATATTGGTTCCTACAGATTCTACGAAGATCTTTATCGGTCAAACCGCAATAACAACATACGTTATTCCCTTTGTCATTTGTTTGTTACTTACCCGAGATTCGATCGTTGGTATCATCAGACCTAGTTCAATCTCGTTACCGGCAAGTCTCTTTACTCCTTTCGTAATGCATCATCCCGTAACTAACTCATTAGTCACATTGCTTGCAAGGCTTATAGTGATGTGCATTACCGAGAGGGCCCAGAGATACCTCTCCGATACTCCGAGTGACAAATCCTAATCTTGATCTATGCCAACCCAACAAACACCTTTGGAGACACATGTAGAGCATCTTTATAATCACCTAGTTACGTTGTGACATTTGATAGCACACAAGGTGTTCCTCCGGTATTCGGGAGTTGCATAATCTCATAGTCAGAGGAATATGTATAAGTCATGAAGAAAGCAATAGCAATAAAACTTAACGATCATTATGCTAAGCTAACGGATGGGTCTTGTCCATCACATCATTCTCCTAATGATGTGATCCCATTCATCAAATGACAACACATGTCTATGGTCAGGAAACTTAGCCATCTTTGATTAACAAGCTAGTCTAGTAGAGGCATACTAGGGACACTCTGTTTTGTCTATGTATTCACACATGTACTGAGTTTCCGGTAAATACAATTCTAGCATAAATAATAAACATTTATCATGATATAAGGAAATATAAAATAACAAATTTATTATTGCCTCTAGGGCATATTTCCTTCAGAAACAACGACGAAGGTGGTGAACTCCACTCCGCAGGGACTCTAGCTGGGACACGATCTAGCTCGCACGCGTGGAAACCTCGACAAGCAATCAATCAAACATGGCATTACCTGCAATCTGGCATGACACGCCAGGTTAGTACATTGAATGTACTTGGAAGATCACAACAACCAAAAGCATCAAGGCAGGACAATAACATGACATTAACAGGTTAATTAATTATCAAATACCATGGTAAGAAAGCAACTACTAAACCTGATATGAAACTACTACAATACTGACAAACCAACATCTCAGATCTTAATAACCATCTCACTCTTGGCTAACCGGCCAAGCAATATACCATCTTGATTCCCTCGTGATCCATCTGATCACCTTGTGACCACATCACCACTGAATGATCACCCTCGATATCATACCAACATCATCATCAACATCCTGCCAAACTGTACTGCTCACAATATATATCAATATATAAATCAGTTAAAGTCATTCCATCATGTGAGTGTTGATCGAACGGTGTGACCTAGTATGAACTTATGCCCATGACCGAGGATGCGGCTATCGATAGATTAAACACACACACACACACACACACACACACACACACACACACACACACACTGCAGAGGTAGCGCACTTTACGCACACCATGGAACCCATGGCCTCGTACTCCCATTCGGGTGGACCAATGGCATTCTGACAAAACTGATCTACTGCCATGACACTCTCCCAGCCACTCCGACCAACTCCTCTCTGGGATTAGTCATGGGTGGCCTCGTGCCTACCAAAGGCATCAATGCCACCGTCGTGGCAAAACAATAAAGGTCCCAAACGGGGACAAAAAGGGCCCTATCCAACTATGGACACACAAGGTTATGTCTGCTTACTAGGCCAGGGTACCGCACGCCCATAACCTTCCCTCGTTGGAGGCACCAGTGAGAGGCGCGACAATAGACCGCATTAGGGCCTTCCCCATAAAAGGCAAATGTCGTTGCACTGGAAAAGCCCAGTTCGGTGGCACGTGACCAACTTAATGACGGAATTTATCCCCAAAATATAACAATATAACTGATACTCCAATATCATCTATCAACCTGTAATCCAAGTCAAAGCAATATCCAACAACTAATCAAAAGCATGATATCATCATACCAACATACTCAGAGGATAGCATAACACTTCTATCCTGATGAATCCAAGAACGATACTACTGCTACTCAAATATCAAGAACAAGCTATCCATCTAAGATCCACATGCAAGCATCATCTCCGAAATCATACTCCAAAACATAACATCAACTAGCATCATGATGAAAATAACAGTAGCCACTAATAATCCAATGCAACGTGATATCCAAAGTAATACCCTAAAGCATAATACCATCATGAAAATAATCATAATAGCCACTAAGAATCCACAGGCAACATGTCTCCACCTAAGCTGCAAAATATAAGTCCTAGAACTCCAAGCAACATCATGGCAATAGCAAGATCAAACAATACTCCGAGAAATGCCATGAACAAGATCACACGTAGCTAAAATAATATTTTATACAAGTTCAAATAATTTAAACCATGTCACTCCATTGCGATCATGCAAATGGAGGGTGTGGCTTGCCTGGGGTGAAGGGATTCACCGAGAAGAAGTGCGAGAAGCTCGCGGAAAGAATCGCCGGAAAACGTTCTCCCTTGAAGGGGGCTGATTTAGTACAAGCGCAAAATGGTCATTTTCAAAATGTGACAACATCATGAAAATGTTACCAAAAGAGCGGGCTCGACGAGACGAAGAAGTGGGCTTTGTAATCACCTCATTTGGAGTTACGAGCAAAAAGTTGTAAGGGTTTGACTGACAGGGACCTATCTATAATAAAATCATCACAAACATGCCCTTGGCTGAAAAAACAGAACACACACTTCGCAGAAATACGCCTTTGCCTAGGGGAAGCATATTCCGGGCTGAAACAGAGAGTAACTACGCTTTCAGTTAAAGGAAACGTTACTCTGGCTGAAGGAGAAGCAAAATACGCCTTCTAACAGAGTACGTGTAATTTCTGGAAGTACGTCTCCACTTATATGAGTTGGCAAAGGCGAGGCCAGGCTCTGGGTTACTGATGGACAGGGCCCACCGCATCTCTCTCTCCTCCCTCCTTCTCTTCCCCGACGCGCACGCAGAGCAGAGGAGGGGTGGAGGCAGCAGCGAGGCCGGCGTCGGCCCGGCCAACTCCGGCCACCTCCCATCGGAGTGAGGGACCGGCGAGAGAGGGGAGAAGTGCCGCATCCTGCTAGACCGCGCAGTAGCGCCATGACAGAGCGGGACGACACGGCTAGCTACGACCAAGGACGAGGGCGGCGGCCGAGACTTGGGCGCCTGGCCACGGCAGCTCCGGCGAGGAAAAGAGGGGTGGGAGTGGTTCGAGGGGTCTGGGTGAGCTACTGGTGGAGGTGGGATGGAGAGAGGGGCTCGAGCTCGAGTGAATTTAGCCGGAGGAGGGCGGTAGCCGTGGCGGCAATGGAGGTCGAGGAGGACTCCAGGAGCTCGGGGAAGTGGATGGACGGGGTTAGTGGAGTGCGGGGATGACGATGAGATGCTCCGGAGAGGCTCGGGTGGCCTTTAAATAGGCGGGGACGAGGAGGCCGAGCTGACCGTCGCCGTGGACGTGTGGCCGGCGCCGCGGACGCATGTGCATGCACCCAAGCTCGACGGTAGATGACGGGGAGGCGCAGGGATACGCTTACGGGGAAGAGGGAGCCAAGGAAGCACGGGGAGGAAGAAACGAACGCCATTAATGCTTGGTCGGCTACTGTGCCCCCGTGGGCGTGCGTCGGTGAGCGTCGACGAGGAGGTTTCCGGAGGGGGCAGTGACACGAGAGCGATGGGAGAGGAAGGGGGAGTCAGGTCGGAACGCTAGGACACCAAAACTCCGTCGAAGCAGAGCTGGCCGGTTCTCAGAATGTGTCGGATGCCGCCAGAGCGTGAGAAACGCCATGCCAGGGCGGCAGTGACCATGGGCACTAGCATGAAGAGGACAAGAGAGGCTGTGGGAGGTGATTAGTGCTTGGTCGGCTACTGTGCTCCCATGGGCGTGCATCGGCGAGCGCTGACAAGGAGGTTTCCGGAGGGGGCAGGGACACGAGAGCGACAGGAGAGGAAGGGGGAGTCAGGTCGGCACACTAGGACACCCGAACTCCATCGAAGCAGAGCTGGCCGGTGCTCAAAACGCGCCGGATGCCGCCAGAGTGCGAGAAACGCCATGCCAGGGCAGAAGTCACCACGGGCACTGGCATGAAGAGGACAAGAGAGGATGCAATGAGATGTTTGGTGATTAGTCCCTGCGTCACTGAGGCTGTGGGAGGTGATGGATCAACTAAAGGAGCTCTGAGGTGAAGTGAGGCATCGAGCAAAGTTTGCTGTATCAAACTTGGTTGTGCACTACTAATCAACCTGGAATTGGTTGGTGCCAATGGAGTTGTCTGGGGTGATTAACTAAGGAAGGACTATGATCCTGGAGGTTTTGAGGATAAATGAACCAAGGATTAATATGGTTGCTTTCCAACTGACCAAAATGGTCCAGAATCAAGATCATGATGGTTCACTCACAGGGAGTATCAACTTGATCTGACATTTGGCAAAGCATAATTATTTGGACATATAGAGATGCTGTAAAAATTTCATACCAATTGGATTCACCAAAATGGTACTTCCTTCACAGCTATTCTCTCTGTCCAGAAACTTGCGAAAATTCTAGAGAACTATGGGATTGAATAATTGACACCAAAATTGGTGGAGAGAGGTTTTATGGTCATGTGAATGCTCTGGTAAATCTTGAACCAAAATTAAGCAATATAAAATATACTTGCTTCACAAACTGAAAATATTGACAGAAGCAAATATTTGGTCCTGTGCTCACATAAATGATTGGATGGGGATGAAAATTGGTGGAGTAGGATAATATGAGCACATTAAGAAGTGTGAAAAATTTCAAATCATTTTAATACTCCTAGCTAGTACTTCCTGCACAATGCCTTATGTCTGATAGAAAGTTTGAAAAATTGCTCAAGAAGATTGGCTAGGCAAATAAAGTTGAATTTTTGCATGAGGAAATTATTTGGATGATATAGGATGCCCAAAAAGTTTGGGAGCAAACAATATAAGATAAATGGCACTTCCTTCACAGAATGCCATTCAGGATAGAATAGAAAAAGGAATATTGGGAATTATTTTTGAACTGGCCAAGGAAATGTTTGGGCATATTTGAGAAATATATGATCCAAAGGAATTATGAGAATTATTTGGGAATTTTTGGATGGACAGAAACATAGGTTGCTTCACAACCTAGGGCACTTGAGGTTATTCCTTTAATAGAAAATGAATTTTCCCCAAGAAAAAGAATTATGGAGTTGGGCTAGAATGGAAATGGTATGATCTTGGACTAAGTTTGAGGATGATGAGTCACTTGGTATAAGAAATGATGATGATCTCCCAGGTTGCAAGGCCACAGAACCACTCCAAGAAGAACAACAGATCAAAAATCAAATAAATCAAAGGAAAAAAAATAAAAGGGCCAACAACCAGGCTGTTACACCAAAGGTCGACCTGCTCGGTGTGGTTCGCCAGCTTGTCCCCTGCATCTTTTCAAAGGAGCCTTTCGGTATCCAAGTCCTTCACCAGCTGCTTCTCACGAACCCCGTCGACCGAGCTCTCTAGGGTGCCAATCCTGGCCTTCAAATCTTCAATGGTGCCTTTGGCGGTCTTAAGGCCTTGGCTCTTGGAGGAGAGCTGCGATTGCACATCCTTCAGAAGGATCTATGCTTTCCGTGCCTCCTCCTTGAGGGTCACGACCTCCTTGGCGCTCCCGGCAAGCTCTTCAGTCAATTTGGCCACTTGTTGGTCGAGATCGGTCTTGGCAGTGGATGCAGCGGCAAGGTCATCAGCAAGCTTCTTCAGTTGGACGGCAGAATCATCAGTAAGGGAACCCAGGGCTACCTTGTGCTTGTGCTCCAGCTCCTTGGTGCACTGCTGTACGAGGGCCTCCAGCTCATCGTCATTGGTGCGAAGGGTGACCTCGAGCTTCCCTTCCCGGGAAGAGATATCCTTCTCCATGGCGTCCAAAAGCGACGTGCGCTCCGCCAGGCGAGTTTCTCAGGCAAGAACATCCTCCCTTGCCATCTAGATCGTCTCCTGCTGCCTCATGAGGACCTGGAATTGCTTGTCCTACCAATCGTGCTGCTCGATTCCCTTGTCCCTCAGCTTCTGGTCCACCTTGTTGGCGGACTTGTGCTGCTCCTTGAGCACCTGCCATTTCTGGCCGTGCCGATCCTGCATCCCTTTAATGCCTGCCGCCATGGACTCCAGGAAAGAAAAGTCCATGGTAAAGGTGACGGAGTCGTCTTCTTCTTCGACCCCCTGGTGTAGTGACGCCAAAATGCGTTGGAGCTCTCTGTCAAGTCCCACGCTTGTCGCCGCTGATGAACCGGGGGCTCCAAGCCCAGGCTGTGCAAGCACCAACGGTAATTGACTCAAGGCTGGTGGCACGGCCCCCGCCAAGGTGCCAAATGAGGGGAGGGCCAGGGTCCGTGGTTTGGAGGGGGGGGGGGGGGGTTCTCTTCAATCATCGCCCCTGATCCTGGCGCGCCGCCGGGGGTTTGCTCCGTTTCCATCTGGAGCTCCTGAACACCCGCGACAGCATGTTCCCGCCCCTCCGAGGAAGCAATCTTGGCAGCTTCCTCCGCGGCATCCTTCCCTATGCAGGCCACCTCTTCTAGCAGTTCGGGCTCTTTGACCAAAGGAGCTACAGGCAGAGTCAACAATCGATGATAAGGAAGCAGAAGCATTAGAGAGCCAGGGACATGAAGCAAGATTTGAAGGAAATATGCCCTAGAGGCAATGATAAAGTTGTTATTTATATTTCCTTATATCATGATACATGTTTATTATTCATGCTAGAATTGTATTAACCGGAAACTTAGTACATGTGTGAATACATAGACAAACCGAATGTCACTAGTATGCCTCTACTTGACTAGCTCGTTGAATCAATGATGGTTATGTTTCCTAACCATAGACATGAGTTGTTATTTGATTGATGAGATCACATCATTAGAGAATGATGTGATTGACTTGACCCAACCATTAGCTAAGCACGATGATTGTTTAGTTTGTTGCTATTGCTTTCTCCATAACTTATACATGTTCCTATGACTATGAGATCATTCAACTCCCGAATGCCGGAGGAACACTTTGTTTGCTACCAAACATCACAACGTAACTAGGTGATTATAACGGTGCTCTACAGGTGTCTCCGATGGTGTTTGTTGAGTTGGCATAGATTGAGATTAGGATTTGTCACTCTGATTGTCGGAGAGGTATCTCTGGGCCCTCTTGGTAATGCGCATCACTATAAGCCTTGCAAGCAATGTGACTAATGAGTTAGTTACGGGATGTTGCATTACGAAATGAGTAAAGAGACTTGCCGGTAATGAGATTGAACTAGGTATTGGGATACCGCTGATCGAATCTTGGGCAAGTAACATACCGATGACAAAGGGAACAACGTATGTTGTTATGAGGTTTGACCGATAAAGATCTTCGTAGATTATGTAGGAGCCAATATGAGCATCCAGGTTTCACCATTGGTTATTAACCGGAGATGTGTCTCGGTCCTGTCTACATAGTTCTCGAACCCGTAGGGTCCGCATGCTTAACATTTTGTGACGATTTGTATTATGAGTTATGTGATTTGATGACCGAAGTTTGTTCGGAGTCCCGGATGAGATCGGGGACATGACGAGGTGTCTCGAAATGGTCAAGATGTAAATATCGATATATTGGAAGGCTATATTCGGACATCGGAAAGGTTCCGAGTGAATCGGGTATTTTTTAGAGTACCGAAGAGTTACGGGAATTCGTATTAGGCCTTAATGGGCCACATAGGAAAGGAGAGAAAGGCCTCAAGGGTGGCCGCGCCCCTTCCCCATGGACTGGTCCGAATTGGACTAGGGAAAGGAGGCGCCCCTTCCTTCCTTCTCCTTCTCCCTTCCCTTTTTTCCTATTCCATGTAGGAGGTGGAATCCTACTAGGACTTGGGAGTCCTAGTAGGACTCCACACTTTGGGCGCGCCCTATGAGGGCCGGACTCCTCCTCCCTCCATCCTTTATATACGTGGCCAAGGGGCACCCCATAGACACACGAGTTGATCATTGATCTCTTAGCGGTGTGCGGTGCCCCCCTCTACTATAATCCACCTCGGTCATATCGTAGCGGTGCTTAGGCGAAGCCCTATTCCTGTAGCATCATCATCACCGTCATCACGCCGTCATGTTGATGAAGCTCTCCCTCGATACTCTACTGGAGCGTGAGTTCGTGGGACGTCACCAAGCAGAACGTGTGCAGATCGCGGAGGTGCCGTACTTTCGGTACTAGGATCGGTCGGATCGTGAAGACGTACGACTACATCAACCGCATTGTCATAACGCTTCCGCTTACGGTCTACGAGGGTACATAGACAATACTCTCCCCTCTCGTTGCTATGCATCACCATGATCTTGCATGTGCATAGGAAATTTGTGAAATTACTGCGTTCCCCAACAGTGGCATCCGAGCCAGGTTTATGCATAGATGTTATACGCATGAGTAGAACACAAAGGAGTTGTGGGCGTGGGTGTCGGTGTCAAAACCGGCGGATCTCGGGTAGGGGTCCCAAACTGCGCGTCTAAGGCGGATGGTAACAGGAGGCAGGGGACACGATGTTTACCCAAGTTCGGGCCCTCTCGATGGAGGTAAAACCCTATGTCCTGCTTGATTGATCTTGATGATATGAGTATTACAAGAGTTGATCTACCACGAGATCGTAGAGGCTAAACCATAGAAGCTAGCCTATGGTATGATTGTATGTTGTCCTACGGACTAAACCCTCTGGTTTATATAGACACCGGAGGGGGCTAGGGTTACACAGAGTCGGTTACAAGGGAGGAGATCTTCATATCCGTATTGCCAAGCTTGCCTTCCACGCCAAGGAGAGTCCCATCCGGATACGGGATGAAGTCTTCAATCTTATATCTTCATAGTCCAACAGTCCGGCTGTCCAGAGACCCCCTAATCCAGGACTCCCTTAGTAGCCCCTGAACCAGGCTTCAATGACGATGAGTCCGGCGCACAGTTTTGTCTTCGACATTGCAAGGCGGGTTCCTCCTCCCAATACTCCATAGAAGATTTTGAACACAAGGATAGTGTCCGGCTTTGCAAAACAAGTTCCACATACCACCGTAGAGAGAATAATATTTCCACAAATCTAATCTGCTGACATGTTTCGACAACAAGAAATCATGTCATGGCCCGATCATTATTCAAACCGTTTTTCTCAAGCAGCACTGCACATATCGCAAGGCGGTTTTCCTGACACGTCTTGTGAAAGCAGAGACCGTGTCCCCCTTATTACGGGATTCTCATCAATACAGACGTGGGTAACCCAATCGTGCCTGTTGGGATGACTCCTCGATTTTAGGCAAGTCCCAAACGGCCACGAGGAGGACGCTTGATATTCACCCTCTTTATAAAGAGGCCAATGCCTGCCTTTTTCCCCTCTCGTGCTCAATCGAATCCTTCCCCTGCCTCGAGTTCCAACACCCAAGGCTCAGGTCAGGCGCTTCAGACCTTCGACCATGTCCGGATCCAACCTCCAAGGTCGGTGGATGCCTTCCTCTATCACAAAGGAGGACATCAAGAAGCTAAGAGAGGCCAGGTATCTGACCGCTGAAATCTCGCACTGTCTGCCTGCCCGAGGGCAGGTCATCCCCACTCCCGAACCCAACGAGAGTGTTGTGTTCATCTCTCACTTCCTCTGAGGGCTAGGCCTCGCTCTGGATCCCTTTGTTAGGGGGCTCATGTTCTATTATGGGCTGGATTTTCATGATTTGGCCCCGGATTCCCTCCTTCACATCTCGTCGTTCATCGTCGTGTGTGAGGCCTTCCTCCGCATTACCCCACACTTCGGCCTGTGGCTCAAGACCTTCAATGTGAAGCCGAAGATGATCGAGGGGCGACACGCAGAGTGCGGAGGTGCCATAATAAGCAAAAGCGCTGACGTTCCATGGCCAGAGGGTTCCTTCCTAGAGGTGTCCAGTTTATGGCAACGGGAGTGGTTTTACATCACAGCTCCCCGAAGTGCCAAGTGGGTAGCTGCCCCTGCCTTTCGCTCGGGACCTCCGCCACAACTGACGTCATGGATCAACAAGGGGTTGAACTGGGGGCCGGTAAATGATGTGCCGATATTGCAGAGTTGCATCCGAGTTCTCCTTGAGAGAGATGTCAGCCTGGTCATGGTAATGCAAGTCATGCTAGTTCGTCTAGTCCAGCCTTGCAAACGTCGACCCCTCCGTATGTGGGAATTCAACCCGGAAGGACCGCAAACTATTCAGCACTTCCTCGGCATGACGCTCGAAGAGGTGTACAAATTGTTCTCCGGACCCCAAATAGAGTGTCCGGACACCACCGAGGATGCGGGTCTGAGCTGTAATCGCCCTGATACCCAAGTAAGTAATCCCATGGCCGAACACGCTGTCTTTTTATTTATCATAACATCATTATGAAAAGTCGCTCTTTGACCAGGACTGGATAACAAAGGAGAAGATGATCAGGTGTTCGGCCCCCCTTCCCGAAGGCTCGGCCAATCCAGTACTAGTCAAGATGCTCGAGCCGGCGCCTTATCAGGCGCCCTCAGGGGAAGATAAAGGAGGGAATACAGAGGCTGAAAGCGGGCCTCACTCACTATTCACCCAAACCGGGGGAATTAGCGCCTTCGCGAAGGAGGATAACCAGGAAGAAGAATTTGACATTCCCTCTCCCCAAGGAAGGAAGAGGAACACCTCTGAAGACCCAGAAACAAAGGTTTTCAAACGGGGGAAGAAATCTTCGCCAGAGGGTCCCGTCTTGGAGGGTACTCTTGCCGCACAGTGCCCGCAAGGGGATCAGCCCTCGACCGAGCTGTAAGTAAACAAAAAGTACTTAATAGTGAAAATATCCTACCTTACTTCTGAAGACAATAACCGAAGCTTATATCTTGTAGTTCGGATCGTAGCCCTTCTCGACAGAGTTCATCTTTGAGGGATCTTCTTCCGGAGATGATGGAGAGCGAAACACCTTCCCCTGCCACCCTGCCTCATGAGGCGGGCGACCCTGAAGTGTCGTCACGAAGGGTTTCTCTTGATCCGCCAAGGCCAGAGGGTAATCCTTTAGCCACCCGAAGTCCTCAGTATTCGGCTCCTAAAGAGAGCAACAGAAAGAGTTCAGAACCGTACAGTGTGCAGCCAGACGCACTGAAGGATCTTCTAGAGCAAGCGGCCGTCTCAGAAGCGCATCATACGCTAATGGGTACGGTAATTGAAAGGATTTCATCCGCCGAAAGCGGGTTGCATGAAGCTTTTATGAGTCTGCTGAAAGGCTTTAAGGTACGTGAAATAGTGTATGTTTTTGACAGTACCGCACATGTTAGGTGTGCCCTATGCAGATAGTAGCCCCTGAGACTCTGGTTGCCGTCAAGGACGGCGGCAAACAGAGGATCATAGTCCCAGGTAATAATCAGGCCGCCTTCATGTGTAGGTGGCTGAAGGTCCGGTGGCTAGCCGGACTGATGAGTTTGCCGAGCTAAAGCGACAACTTGATGCGGCAGATGCCGACATCGTGCTTGTCAACAAGCGGCTTGACGAGGCACATGGTATGTGATTTCTCCGGTGATCAACACATAGTAAGAGGAGCATGATGCCGGTATCTTTAATATGTTGTGACTGCAGATGGAGCTGCCACCGTGGAGACCCTTCGGGCGGAACTTGCCCAAGCCAAGGAACAAGCCAGTAATAGCGATGCGGCCGCTCTAAAGGCGGTCGAAGAGCTGAGG
Organism: Triticum aestivum; assembly: GCF_018294505.1. Classification (NCBI taxonomy): domain Eukaryota; kingdom Viridiplantae; phylum Streptophyta; class Magnoliopsida; order Poales; family Poaceae; genus Triticum; species Triticum aestivum. The sequence continues at coordinate 451,389,549 of NC_057797.1, forward strand.
GCCGAACAGGCCGTGCGTTGCCAAAGCAAGGAAAGAATAGCCAAGATGGCCGTGGAGTTGAAAGATGCCGCTGACCGTTACCAACTTCTTGAAAAATAAAACTGAGAGAAGGCAACGGACCCGGAGAAGGCCATGGTAGCAGCCAAGGAAGCCCGCTCCAAAATCAGAGCGACGAAGGAGGAGCTGCGTCAAGCTGGAGATATCGCGTCAGGGAAGCCCTTTTTGTTTGCGGACTAGGTTCGGAGATCCGAAGTATGCCCATCTTGATCAACTATGGAGTTATGCAGACGCATACGTGGATTTGGCAGCAAGTGCTGCTGATGCGACCGAGTACTTCAAGGATCAAAAAGATCGTGAAGTGGAAAAGCTGTTATGGTCACAGTTCCATGCTCCAGTGCGTCCGCTGCTGTTGAATGAGCGAATGGCCGAGTGGGCCGAGCTCCATAGGTTGTCCGGACTTGCCACGAGGTCTGTTGTGGATCATCTGTGGCCGGAAGGGCCAAGGCTGAATAGTTATTTCAGTTTAGTGCAACAATTCCTTGGTGCTGTGCCGCACATCGACGCTATGAAGAGGTCGGCATGCATAGAGGGTGCGCGGATGGCACTTGCCTGTGTCAAGACATACTGGCAGAGATGGAGGCCACACTATTGCAACACAGGGTTCAGCCGTGGGCCGAGTAGCTGCCGAGGACTACTTTGAAGAAGTCCTTGAAGGCACTCGTTCGATAGAAGCCGAGTGCTCGAAGAATATTATGTTCTAGTGACATGTATTCCCATTGTAAAAACAATGTTTTATTGAATTATAAAGGTTGTGTTTATACTTTTGCCTGAAAGTATTATGATGCCTCCTGTGCGGCCTTTTATGTATATATATGTATATAACCTAAAAGTTTGCAGTCGTCGGCTTCAACCCCCACGCATATAATGCAGGGGTGTTCACAAAAAATGCGTATTCACACTTGATCCAATGTCTTGGTCCATGAAGGAGGTGGTAGCGCAGCGAACGAGGCAATCAGACTATATTGCTTTAACACTTTCACTTAGCCATAGGAGTTTGACGGTGGGACTACTATATAGCCCCTGGTACTTCCGCGCTCGTCCGAATACAGGGCGCGTAGGTACATGACCGGGAAACAGCCCTTCGTTAATGCGGAGGAATCCCGAAGATTCCACTAAGTCATTGAGTGGTTGACCAGTCTCGTGCTTTATCATGACAGCCAGTTTTCGGCTTTCTCTACTGAGGTGCTCATCCGGATGAACCAGGGCACAATCGCAGTACTTCTCCCAGTGCTACCTTAGCCGATATAGCGGAACGTAAGGTACCAAAACATGGGAGCCGGGCAAACCCAACATTTGACCAAAGACATGATTCAGAGCTGATGCATATAAGGCCAAACTCACGACGCCGAACACTCCCTAAGGTATCCGGTCTTTATAACATATGCCGGGCTGAACAATGCCCTTAATAATAAACCCCGAGTGTCCAGGTACGTGCAATATCCTGACGTGGCCACATGCCAATAACGTCAGCATCCTTCTCGGTTGTATTGAGTATCCGGAGGATGTGAACAACAAGAGACAGTAAAAAAGGTTTACACAGGGTCTTAATCTGAAAAGAAACCTTTGAGCGGGTCCCTGTTGCACGTCTGCGCCTGTGTCTCCATTGTGCCGTGTCCTGGACAGGTGTAGCACGATTGTCATCTATAAAAGAGAAGAACTTAGGTGAAAGTTGTCGTGCCTGAAATTTGGTTATTATCAATAAACCATTAAACTTCAAGATAAATCAAGTTGAGCCGAACTAGCCCTGATTACACGCGGGAAGCCCTTGGTACCGTCTATGGGGGTTTAACCATCAAACCAATCTCATGTATATATGGTGATGCGTCGGACTCGTCTAACCGTGTCCGTGGTCTTGACGACCTGTCATTTATTCTGGTTGGTGAGGCCTTCTAGCATTCGGCTATTAAAGCCGCCGCACATTCTTTCGCGCGTAGAGAACGCTCAATTTTTCCACTAACTATGATGGTGCCACATGGACCCGGCATCTTAAGCTTGAGAGAAGCGTAATGCGGTATTGCATTAAAATGAGCGAAAGCCGCTCTTCCGAGTAGTGCTTGATAGCCACTTCGGAATGGAGCGATGTAGAAAGTTAATTTTTCGCTTCGGAAGCTGTCGGGAGAACCGAATACAACCTCTAGTAATAGAGAGTCCGTATAGCAGGCCTCTGGGCCTGGTATTACTCCCTTGAAGGTAGTATTACTTATATGGCTTATTTTTGTCGGGTCTATCCCCATTTTGCGGACTATGTCCTGATATATCAGATTTAGACCACTGCCACCGTCCATAAGGACTCGTGTGAGATGGTATCCGTTTATTATTGGGTCTAACACCAAGGCAGCCAATTCTTCATGCCGGATGCTTGTCGCATGATCCTCGTAATCAAAAGTGATCGGGCAGGCCAACCAGGGGTTGAACTTAGGGGTGATGGGATCTATGGAGCGTATATCTCGGAGTGCATGTTTGCTTCTCCTCTTCGTCACATGGATCATGTTTACTGTTTTAACCTCTGGTGGGAATTTTTTCTGTCTTCCGGTGCTTTGCTGGCGAGGTTCGTCCTCATCTTCGCTTGGTGTCTCCCCCCCTTGTGTTCATCATTTAGCTTACCGGCCTGCTTGAAGACCCAGCATTCTCTATGGGTGTGATTTGCAGGTTTATCGGGGGTGCCATGAATCTGACATAGTTTGTCAAGAATTTTGTTTAGGCTAGACGGTCCATCTCTGCTGCCTTTGAAAGGCTTTTTTTGCTGACCTGGTCAAGAGCCTCCGAATCCGGTGTTTACCGCCGTATTATCTGGGCTATCTTCTTTAGTTCGACGCTTGTTTTTATTGCTTCATGGTTTTCCATTGCCATCCCTGACTTCGGATGTGCTTGGGTCACTAGTGCTACTGCGGGCTAACCAGCTATCTTTGCCCATGCAAAAGCGGGTCATGAGGCTTGTCAGGGCTGCCATTGTTCTCAGTTTTTCTTGGCCGAGGTGTCTAGCGAGCCATTCGTCTCAGACGCTGTGCTTGAAAGCTGCTAAGGCCTCGGCGTCCGGGCGGTCGACGATTTGGTTCTTCTTAGTGAGAAACCTGTTCCAAAGCTTTCGGGCTGACTCTCTGGGCTGCTGAATTATAAGACTTAAATCGTCTGCATCCGGAGGTCGGACATAGGTCCCTTGAAAATTAGCCCGGAAAGCGTCCTCGAGCTCCTCCCAACTTCCAATTGTGTTTTAGGGGAGGCTTTTCAGCCAGTGCCGAGCTGGTCCTTTAAGCTTGAGGGGCAAGTACTTGATGGCATGGAGATCGTCTCCGTGAGCCATATGGATATGGAGGATAAAGTCCTCAATCCAGACCCCAGGGTCTGTGGTCCCGTCGTACGCCTCGATGTTCACTGGTTTGAATCCTTCTGGGAATTCGTGGTCCAGCACCTCATCGGTGAAACATAGGGGGTGTGCGGCACCCCTATATTTGGATGTATCATGGCGTTCGAACGGTTGTAGTATTCGGTTTTGATTTTGTGCCGGAGCACGATTCCTAGATCCATGGATGGATCTGGTCATACTGAATTTTTGGCACAAGTCCTCACGTAGATCGTGTGTTGACTTATGTTCGACCTTGTTAGCCTCTCTATCGCGGTCACAAGGTGGTTGATCCGGCCAGTTGGCCGTTTCATTTTTCGGCTGTGTGGGCTCTAAGGCCTCATCATCGAATTCAGGTAATAGCTTGCGCTTTGGATAGATCTTTGTGTGGTAACTTCCACCATACTTTTCTTCGTTGTCGAGCACTTTGTTCCACCTGCTGTTGAGCATATTTTGTGCGGCCTTAGGCCTTTGCTTCTGCTTCTTCAGACTCCTCGTTGTGGCAATAAGCCTTCTGCCGAGGTTCTCTTGCTCCAAGTGTGTTTCCAGGATGATGTGTACATCTTCGTCCGGACAGTTTTCCTCCCCAGAGGGTGTTTGATGAGGTTTATCCTCGGCGTTGCCGTGTTCGGACATCGGATCCGTATTGTGTTCACCATTTGCAGTTTCGTCATGCTCTGCCGCCAGGGCAATGTGGTCGTCGTTTCCTCTGGAGTCGACCGGAGTGTTATTTTCTCTTGCACTGTTATCGCTGTTTTTGCCGAGGTGAGATTTGGAGCGGCGCCTATGCCGACGCTTTGTTTGCTTCTTGGAGGGGTCATCCTCCGCTGTCTCCTCCCGTTCCTCGTCATCATTTTCTTTGGGTGTATCCACCATGTATATGTCATGTGGTGAAGTGGTTGTCCAGCGCCCTGTGGGTACTGGTTCCTGTTCCTCTTCTGCATCGTCGTCCATGCCGTCGATGTCTTCGGAGACGAAATCGAGCATGTCGGTTAAATCATCAACAGAGGCTACTTAGTGGGTGGTGGGTGGGCAGCGAATTTCTTCGCCGTCCGCATCCCATTCTAGCCGGACATAGTTCGGCCAAGGTTCTCCTGACAAGGAGAGAGACCTTAGTGAATTTAGCACATCGCCAAAAGGCGAGTGCTGAAAGATATCCGCGGAGGTGAACTCCATGATCGGCACCCAATCGGATTTGATAGGCATGGATGCAGGCGGTTCAGAGTCCGTGGCTGGAGACGAATCCAGTGGTTCGGCAACACAGCTCTCGTAAGGGGTGAAGTCATTATCCGGCTCCATCGCCACTGAGAGTGCGGCCTCCATGGTGGGGTCTATCCCTCCGTCCTCGGATGGTGCAATTTGCTCCGGATTGAAGGCCGGAGTAGTTGCAGATGCGATCTCCCGAACATTGTCCGACGATATTGTTACGTCATGCTCGTCGTGATTGTGTGGCGCACCTGACATGGGCTCGAATCCGTCGAAGATCAAGTTTCCGTGGATGTTGGCAGTGTAGTTTAAGTTTCCGAACCTGACCTGATGGCCAGGGGCATAGCTCTCGATCTGCTCTAGATGGCCAAGCGAATTGGCCCGCAGTGCGAAGCCGCCGAATACGAAGATCTGTCCAGGAAGGAAAACCTGACCCTGGACCGCATCATTACCGATGATCGAAGGAGCCATCAAGCCTTACGGTGATGGCACAGTGGAACTCTCAATGAAAGCACCAATGTCGGTGTCAAAACCGGCGGATCTCAGGTAGGGGGTCCCGAACTGTGCGTCTAAGGCGGATGGTAACAGGAGGCAGGGGACACGATGTTTACCCAGGTTCGGGCACTCTCGATGGAGGTAAAACCCTACGTCCTGCTTGATTGATCTTGATGATATGAGTATTACAAGAGTTGATCTACCACGAGATCGTAGAGGCTAAACCCTAGAAGCTAGCCTTTGGTATGATTGTATGTTGTCCTACGGACTAAACCCTCCGGTTTATATAGACACCGGAGGGGGCTAGGGTTACATAGAGTCGGTTACAAGGGAGGATATCTTCATATCCGTATTGCCAAGCTTGCCTTCCACGCCAAGGAGAGTCCCATCCAGACACGGGACGAAGTCTTCAATCTTGTATCTTCATAGTCCAACAGTCCAGCCAAAGGATATAGTCCGGCTGTCCGGAGACCCCCAAATCCAGGACTCCCTTAGTGGGTATATACATATTGCTTGCCGTCACTAGTTGATTCTTGATTCGGCGGTATTGTTGGATGAAGCAGCTTAGACCGACATTACGCGTACGCTTATGCGAGACTAGTTCTACCAACGTGCTTCGCACATAGGTGGCTGGTGGGTGTCAGTTTCTCCAACTTTAGTTGAATCAGATTCAATGAACATGGTTATTTCTGAAGATCAAAAAGCAATCACTATACCGCATTGTGGTTTTTCATGCGTAGGTAAGAACGGTTCTTGCTTAGCCCATAGCAGCCACGTAAAACTTGCAACAACAAAGTAGAGGATGTCTAACTTGTTTTTGCAGGGCTTGCTGTGATGTGATATGGTCAATACATGATGGTATATAAATTGTTGTATGAGATGATCATGTTTTGTTAAAGTTATCGGCAACTGGCAGAAGCCTTATGGTTGTCTCTTTATTGCATAAGATGCAAGCGCTATATAATTGCTTTTCTTTATCGCTATGCGATAGCAATAGTTGCAAAAGCAATAGATGGTGAGATGACCATGTGACGACATGTTGATAAAGATCAAGATGATGGAGATCATGGTGTCAAGCCGGTGACGATAGTGATCATGACGGTGCTTTGGAGATGGAGATCAAAGGCATAAGATGATGATGGCCATATCATATCACTTATATTGATTGCATGTGATGTTTATCCTTTATGCATCTTATTTTTCTTAGTTCGGCGGTAGCATTATAAGATGATCTCTCACTAAATTTCAAGGTATAAGTGTTCTCCCTGAGTATGCACCGTTGCAACAGTTCGTCGTGCCGAGACACCACGTGATGATCGGGTGTGATAAGCTCTACATTCACATACAACGGGTGCAAGCCAATTTTGCACACGCGGGATACTCCAGTTAAACTTGACGAGCCTAGAATATGCAGATATGGCCTCGGAACATCGGGGACCGAAAGGTCGAGCGTGAATCATATAGTAGATATGATCAACATAGTGATGTTCATCATTGAAAACTAGTCCATCTCACTTGATGATCGGACATGGTTTAGTTGATTTGGATCACGTGATCATTTAGATGACTAGAGGGATGTCTATCTAAGTGGGATTTCTTAAGTAATATGATTAATTGAACTTTAATTGGTACAAGGCCCCGCCGAGTCCACTCGCGACTACCTCACGCGTTGGGCCGAGCTCCGCAACTCTTGCGAAGGGGTGCACAAGGTGCAAGCCATAGAATACTTCACTGCCGGGTGCCGAGAAGGCACCCTCCTCAAGCACAAGCTCCTCTGCGATGAGCCGACTACCCTCGATGAGCTTCTGATCATAGCGGACAAGTACGCTTCCGCCGACTCCTCGATGAAGACCGAACTCCGGGTAGACGCGTCCGGAAAGGTACTCAACCTGGCGCCCAAGACGCCGGCTGGGGACTCTGGCCGACGCCCAGACCAGAACGACCACAAGCGCAAGGGCCCGGTGCCGCCCTCCACCAGTCCGCAGGTGGCCACAGTCGAAGACGAGTAGCCCGAAGCGCGGCCCGCACCCAAGAAGCAGAGGGTCGGCAAGCCGGCTTGGCAGCCGGCCTTCTCCTACGAGCAGACTCTCGACGCCCCGTGCAAGTTCCACGGCGGCGCGAAGCCGTCCAACCACACGACTAGGAAGTGCCACTGGCTCACCCGAATCTCTAAAGGCGAAGGGCTCGCACCGCCTCCGCCTGCCGGTCCGCCGCCTCCGGATCCGCAGCCGCCGGCCGCTCGGCCCGCAGTCGGAGCCGTGCACGATGAGTTCCCCGATGAGCATGCAAATGCCGAGAGCACCAAGAAGTCAGCATGGTTGCTGCCAACCCCGCCGAGCACATGCACTGGTCAGAAAAACCTATTAGCTGGAGCCGGACCGACCACCCAGAGATGATGCCGTCTCCTGGCTCTTATGCGTTGGTTTTGGATGCCACCCTTGCAACGGATAGATGCGCAGCCCGATTCTCCTGCATGCTGATAGACGGCGGGAGCAGCATCAACATTCTGTACCGTGACACCATGGAGAAGCTGAATGTCAAGACGAAGCTACTCATGCCTACTCGGACTGTGTTCCATGGCATCGTACCCGGCCTGTCCTGCGCCCCCATTGGCAAGATCAAGATTGATGTACTTTTTGGGGACAAGGAGCATTTCCGCCGGGAAGCGATCTGGTTTGAAGTGGTGGACCTGGAGAGCCCTTACCATGCATTGCTTGGCCGACCTGCCTTGGCCAAGTTCATGGCAGTTCCCCACTATGCATACCTCAAGATGAAGATACCGAGCACCAAAGGCGTCATCACCATAGCCGGAGATTACAAGAAGTCCTCTGAGTGCGCAGCAGTCAGCAGTCGGCTGGCCGAGTCCCTTGTGATTGCCGAAGAAAAGAAGATGTTGGACCGAGTCGTGGCCATGGACGGCAAGCAGTCGGCCTTGTCCCCCGATCCCAAGGAGCATGATACTCAAGGATCTTTCCAGCCGGCCAAGGAGACGAAGAAGATACCTCTTGACCCCGAGCACCCAGAGAGGTTTGCCGTCATCGGGGAAAACCTAAATAGCAAATAGGAAGGCGAGCTCGCCGATTTCCTCCGTGAGAATCGGGACATCTTTGCATGGTCCCCCAAGGACATGCCGGGCGTTCCGAAGGAATTCGCCGAGCACAAACTACACGTCCGAGAAGACGCAAAGCCAGTCAAACAACCCCCCCGCCGACTGTCGGAGGAGAAACGCAGGATTGTGGGAGAGGAGATAGCCCGGCTTCTGGCAGCCGGCTTCATTATGGAAGTTTTGTTTCCAGAGTGGCTCGCCAACCCGGTCCTCATGCTAAAGAAGAACAACAAGTGGCACATGTGTATAGACTACACGAGCCTCAACAAGGCCTGCCCCAAAGATCCCTTTGCCCTGCCAAGGATTGACCAAGTGATAGACTCCACGGTCGGATGCGAGCTGTTGTGTTTCTTGGATGCTTACTCAGGGTATCACCAGATAAAGTTAGATCCGGCAGACCGCCTGAAGACCGCCTTCATCACGCCATTCGGAGCCTTCTGCTACCTGACTATGACATTCAGCTTGAGGAATGCCGGTGCCACTTTTCAGCGTTGCATGCAGAAGTGCCTCCTCAAGCATCTCGGCACAAATGCCCACGTCTACGTAGACGACATTGTGGTGAAGACGGAGAAGCGCGGCACCTTGCTGGAAGACCTCAAGGAAACATTTGAGAACCTACGCTGGTTCCAAATCAAGCTTAACCCCGAGAAATGCGTGTTCGGAGTACCAGCCGGCCAGCTCCTAGGCTTCCTGGTCTCCGTACGCAGCATCGAATGCAACCCAGTAAAGATCAAGACCATTGAGAGAATGGCGATTCCCACCAAACTTCGAGACGTCCAGAAGTTTACTGGATGCTTGGCCTCCCTGAACCGCTTCATTAGCCGGCTCGGAGAGAAAGCTCTTCCCCTCTTCCGCCTCATGAAGAAGACCAACCACTTCGAGTGGAATGACCAAGCTGATCAAGCTTTTCACGAGCTGAAGAAGATGCTGGCCACGCCGCCTGTCCTGGCGGCGCCGACTGAGAAAGAGCCCATGCTCCTCTACATTGCCGCAACCAGCCGGGTGGTCAGCACCGTCATCATAGTCCAACGCCCAGAAGAAGGCCGAGCCCAGCCGGTCCAGAGGCCGGTGTACTATTTGAGCGAGGTGCTATCTACCTCGAAGCAGAACTACCCGCACTACCAGAAGATGTGCTACGGCGTGTACTTCGCCGCCAAGAAGCTGAAGCCCTACTTCCAAGAGCATCCCATCACGGTTGTATGCACCGCCCCGCTGGCCGAGATCATAGGCAGCCGGGATGCATCCGGCCGGGTGGCGAAATGGGCCATCGAGCTGGCCCCCTATACGATCTTCTACCAGCCTCGCACCGCCATCAAGTCCCAAGCATTGGCCGACTTCCTCGTCGACTGGGCCGAGACCCAGTACCTACCGCCGGCTCCCGACTCCACTCATTGGCGCATGCACTTCGATGGGTCCAAGATGCGCACCGGCTTGGGAGCCGGCGTCATCCTCACCTCTCCCAAAGGCGACAAGCTCAGATACACGCTGCAAATTCACTTTGCCGCCTCCAACAACGTGGCCGAGTACGAGGCGCTCATACACGGGCTCCGGCTTGCCAAAGAACTCGGCATTCGCCGGATCCTATGTTATGGCGACTCGGACTTGGTGGTCCAGCAATCATCCGGCGACTGGGATGCCAAGGACGCAAATATGGCAAGCTACCGCTTCCTCGTTCAGCAGATCAGTGGGTATTTTGAAGGATGCGAGTTCCTCCACGTACCACGAGCCGACAACGAGCCAGCTGATGCCCTGGCTCGAATAGGCTCCACTCGGCAAGCAATACCAACCGGTGTCTCTCTACAACGCCTCCTCAAGCCGTCTATCAAGCCGTCTCCAGAGTCCGATTCCATCTTCGTGCCGCCTGACCCCGACGCAGCCGGCTCGAAGAACCAAGCAGGTGACCTGGGGACTTCGATAGTCGGCCAGGGGGTATCAGCAGGCGGCTCGGGGACTTCCGTAGTTACGCCCGACCCGGGGACTGCCTCACCCGGCTCGGGGACTGCGGTAGTCGGCCCGGAGACTACACCAACACAACAGGCGGCGGCCGACTCCAGCATTTCACCGCCCAGCCCGCCCGCCCTGGTCGCAGTAGCCGTTTTGGCAATAGAAGAAGTCGCAGCTCCGTCATGGGCTCAATCCATCCTCAACTTCCTAATAAACCAAGATCTGCCGGCTGACGAAGTAGAGGCAAGACAAGTCCAACGCCGAGCCGGAGCATACACAATCGTCAACAGAGAACTCGTCAAGCGCAGTGTCACTGGAGTCCTCCAGCGATGCGTTGAGCAAGAGAAGGGCATTGCAATCCTCAGAGACATCCACCAAGGAGAATGCGGCCACCATGCGGCCTCAAGATCACTCGTCGCCAAAGCCTTCCGCCATGGTTTCTTTTGGCCGACTGCTTTGGATGACGCCAAGGAGTTAGTTAAACATTGCAAAGGGTGCCAACTCTTCAGCTCCAAGCAACACATGCCGGCTTCAGCACTCAAGACCATTCCCCTCACTTGGCCCTTCGCCGTTTGGGGACTGGACATGGTGGGCCCATTCAAGACGGCGCGCGGCGGCATGACACATCTGCTTGTCGCCGTGGACAAATTCACCAAATGGATTGAGGCAAAGCCGATCAAGAAGCTGAATGGGCCGACTGCCGTGACATTTATCGCAGATATAACAACTCGGTACGGCGTGCCACACAGCATCATCACCGACAATGGCACGAATTTCGCCAAGGGAGCCTTGGCACGTTTCTGCGCGACGCAAGGCATCCGGTTGGACCTAGCGTCCGTCGCCCACCCGCAGTCAAACGGCCAGGTCGAGCGAGCCAACGGCCTCATCCTTTCCGGCATCAAGCCCCGACTGATCGTACCACTGGAGCGTTCAGCCGGCTGTTGGCTCGATGAGCTGCCGGCTGTCCTCTGGAGTCTGCGCACTACACCAAACAAGTCAACCGGCTTCACTCCTTTCTTCCTCGTATATGGTGCCGAGGCGGTCATCCCAACTGACACCGAGTTCGACTCGCCTCGGGTAACCATGTACACGGAAGCCGAGGCCAAGGAAGCACGAGAAGACGGCGTCGACCTGCTGGAAGAAGGCCGGCTGTTAGCCCTCAGCCGGTCCGCCATCTATCAGCAGGGCCTGCGCCGCTACCACAGCCGGAAGGTCAAGCCAAGATCCTTCCAAGAGGGCGATCTTGTGCTCCGGCTGATCCAGCGAACAGCCGGCCAGCACAAGCTCTCGGCCCCTTGGGAGGGCCCCTTCGTCATCAGCAGAGCCTTAGGCAACGACTCCTACTACCTGATCGACGCGCAGAAGCCGAAGGCACGAAAGAGAGACGACTCCGGCAAGGAGTCGGAACGACCATGGAACGCCAACCTCCTCCGAAGGTTTTATAGTTGAAATGCAGTATGTATCACGCTAACTTTTGTACTAAGTACGAGACAATAGGCCCCCCGAGGAGAGCTCGGGGACTGCCATCTTTTGTCTATGAATGAAAAGTATCATGCTTATGGCCTTGTCATTGCATTCACTTTTTTCTGTCCGGCACCGGGTTCGACTAGTCGGCCCGGGGACTGGCCGCCTGGAGTTATATTAGAAGTCCTACCCGCAGTCAGACAAGTAGTGTGTCGGCTCCCAAGCCTTCTCTTGCCAAAAGTCGCAGTTCGAAGAACCGGCTGTCCGGCTGGCAAGAGTTAAGGGCAGGAACGGGTGCCCACACGAAAAACGGCTAGGGACTAACGGACTAATATAACAAAAGCCGGTTTTTCTCCCACCGCCGACCGGCTACCAGAGTAGCCGGCCGGCCGGCTTCCATTCACCTCGCTCTAATCTAAGAAAGCTCGAGTACTTGCCTTCCCAGAAGGGGAAGGCGGCAAAGGAAACAGCCTAAGGATAAAAAGCATACATGAATGGAAACCAAACACGCAATAATATTTACATAAAAGACCTTCAAAAGGCCAGCATTCGACATAGTTTGAATACACCCCCAGTGGGTGGAACTGCACAAGTTTGATAAAGTTGTTCAAAAGGCAACAAGCAGGAAAAAACAAGGACGGCAGACTAAGCCAAGGGAGCGATTGGCGAGTCGGGCAGGTCGGTGGAGACGGCAGTGCCGGCTGGAGGAGTGGCCGGCTGGCGAACCTCGGCATGATCACCGCCTCCCGCAGAGGGCACGCTAGCACGCGCCTCATTGCTGGAAGCACGATCAGGCTGAGGCTGGCTGGCCGCTTCGCCGGCCGGCTCAACGTCTTCGCCCTCCTCTCCTTCGTCGTCTTCGCCTTCATCGTTGGAGGCGATCTCCTCTTCCGAGTCTTCACCCGCTGCCGGGTCCAGCCCGAACCACTCCTCCGGCTGGGCAACGCCGTCGTCATTGATCTCAGGAGCGAAGACGCTGATGTCAGTACACTCGGCGATCGTCGAAGCGTGCTGAGCGATAGCCGGCCGCACCTCCTCCAAATCTTCGTCGGCCTCCAGCCGCCAGGTGCGCAGCTGGTCCAGGTTCAGCCCCGGATACCAGGCTCGGACGAACTCCAGCGCCCGCCCAGCTCCAAGCCGGGCTGCTGATGCCTTTCCAAGCCTCGAAGCGGCCAACCACCACCTCCAGCCAGTCGGCAGTCCGACTCGGGGTGCGGAGAATCATCTCGCTTGGCCAGAGGGCGGCCAACACCTGTGCCCCGGCGCGCTGGAGGCGCCGGAGCATACGGTGAGCCGGCTGCAGCCGCGCTTGGACCGCCAAGAGTTGCTCCTCAAGCGTCCGACTCACATCCGGCGCGATGTCGGCCCCCGCCTGACGGCGCGCTTCGCGATGGGCCTCGATGGTTTGGGTAGCAAAGACGAAGTAGCCGGGAAAGTAGTCTGCACAGAGAATAAAAAGCAACACAGGTCAGAACACGAATCAGGCGGCAAGGGGCATGCAAGAAGCGAGGAAGGCGGCTTACCGTCGATCAAATCCTCAATATGGCCGAAGCCTTCATTCAGCGCTTGCCTGGTCTCAGCCCAGCCTGCCGCTTCGGTCTCAAACTCAGCCTTCAGGGTGGCTTCGTTATCCTGTGCCTTCTTCAGGGCCGCCTTGTGGCTCTCCTGCTGGTCAGACAGCTTCTTGGCCAGGCAGTCACGCTCCAGGACCAAGGTGTCGTACTCAGTTTCCTTGGCGGGAAGGGCGGCCTGTGCCTCGCTGAGCTGCCCCCTCAAGTCGGCATTGGCTCTTGCAAGCATGAAGACAAAGGAAATTAATAAGGTGAAGTCATCAAGGAAGATCCGACCCGGCTGCTCAGCAGTCGGCCCGAATCTCGGGGACTACACCCAGTGGGTGCGCTGACGCGCCCCCACAGGAGATGAACGAAACAAATACGCACTCCGGCTGCTGGTCAGGTCCTCGGTTCTCCTGCCCAGCTCCTGAGCCTGGGAGTTGAAGGCGGCTGCACGGAGGTTGTGATACTCCTGAAAGATTATACAGGAAGCAAGGATAAGTTAAGTTGTCAGAACCTAGTAAGTTCCAAGCCGCCTGCGCAGCAGCCGGCTCGGAACTCGGGGACTACACCCAGTGGGTGCGCTGACGCGCCCCCACGGAAGAAATCGAAAGAGCAAAATAACCAAGGACAGAAGACTCACCCGGATGACGGCCCGCGTCGAGAGAAACTCTTGAGTGTATCGCTGCAGCGAGGCGGCCTGAGCTTGAAGCCGGTTCCGGACCTCCTGGGCCGCCGCGTTCATCTCGCCCGTCCCCCTGCTGGGAGTCCACTCGGACGTGCTGACGCTGGCCGTCTCCAGGGGCTCCGCCGTCTGGCCGGCGCCCGCTGCTCGGTGCGGTTCCGGCGCGGAGGCGCCACCCCCTGCGCGCTGGCGCAATGTCGGCTGCACCTCGAGGCCGGCCCCTGCCGCCAGCTCGCCCCTGGATGGCTGCTCTGGCGCCGCAGCTGATTGGCCGCCTTGCCCCGCTCCAGTCGGTGCCATCTGCGACGCCCCCTCCACGAAGATCACGGGGTCCTCCCGCCTCTCCATCACCGGCGGGCCTTGGTCGACCTCCTCCGACGGGGGCACGGGAACGTCGGGGGCCACGGCGCGGAGGGGAACAATGAGCAGCGGAGGCCGGTTGTGCGAGGCCTCCGCCTCCGTCTTCGCGGCTGCCGCCTTCGCTCGGGCCTTGGCTGCCGCGTCGGCCTGCTCCTTCGTCGCCTGGGCGGTCCTTCGCTCCGCCGCCTCCCGCTCCTCCCGCGCGTTCCGCTCCGTGGCCTCCTTAAGGTCGGCGCGGGAATCTACGCGGCGGGAGCTTGAGGACCCTCCAGTCGGCTCGACTATGGAGCCACCAGGACCTCGCTCGAGAGAAAGCGGCGCCCTGTCCGGCAAGAAAAGAAAGGTTTAGAAGAGTTTCAGATGAAGAAGACAAAAAATATATACGCAAGACATTCGACGACTTACGCAGAGATCGCCTGCGGCTGCTTCACCGCCTTGCGGAAGCGGGCCGCCTTTGCGGCCGCCTCATCTCGCTTGGTCGCCGCCGTGGAGGCCTTGGATTTTTTCGGCCGGCTGCCGAAGAAGGTCGACGCGGCCCGGCGCTTCTGCGCGCCGCCACGGGCAGCCGGCACGGCAGACGAGCCCGCGCCTTGATGATCGGGCGCCGGCTGGCGGTGCGGGGCGACTTCGACCTCGTCGTCATCCGGCCAGTCCTCGAAGCTGGCCCCGAGTCCCGCGCCTCCGGCCTCGTCGCCTTCCCCCACGATGGCGTCTTCCATGGCGGCCGCTCCCAGGTCCGGATCGTCGGCGTCGTCCACCGTGCGGTCGGGGAGGAGCTGGCGCTCTACCCCCGCGGCCCCGGCTGTCGGCGGGAGAAGAGGGTTCTGCAAAAGGCAAACCAATTGATCAAGAGTCGGCTATCATGAGGCCGGCTACAAAAAAGGAAGAAAAGAAGAAAGAACTTACGGCAGGCGGAGGGTTGGCGCGGGAATACGGCTCCTTGCCGTATCGCCAATCCTCGGTGAGCTTGCAGTTGGAGACATAATTCACCATGTAAGCCACCTCTGCGTGAGGCCTCTCCCTGGTGCTCAGCCGGCACGGGGCAAAGCGGCCGCTCATTTGGCAGATCATGTGAGGCCGGCCTTGGAGCGGAAGAACCCGGCGCTCCACGAAGGCGGCCACCAAGTCGGCTCCGGTCAGGCCCTCCGACTGGATCATCACCCGAAGCCGGGAGACGGCTGCTTTCCCGGCCTGAGACAGCGATTTGGCCCGGTAGCTCCACGAAGGCTGCCTCCCAGCCGGCGGGCCGGCTACGTAATCCGGCAGGTTGACGTAGTCGCCTTGCTGGGCGACGTTCTTCACGTAGAAATAAGACTTCTGCCAAAGCTTCACCGACTGGATCAGCGGAATGGACGGGAACGGATTGTTCTCGCTCGCCCGCCTCATGGCAATGAAGGCTCCGCAGGGGGCGGGCACGCCCGCGACGACGGTGCCGAGCTTGCTTTGGAAGAACTCCCCCCAGAGCTCGAGCGTGGGGAGAACTCCAAGAAAGCCCTCGCATCAGGTGACGAAGGCCGACAGCAGCATCACCGCGTTGGGCGTGAGGTGATGCGGCTGGAGGTGGTAGAACTCGAGGAAGGCTCGAAGGAATCCGCTCGCCGGGAGGCCGAAGCCGCGCAGGCAGTGCGAGCGGAAGATCACATGCTCGCCCTCCTCCGGTGCCGGCGAAATCTCCCTCGCCGGCGCTTGACGAACCCGCACCAGGTTCTCGCCGGGCAGACGCCGCGTCCAGCAGAGGAACTCGTCGTGGTCCTCGTGGACGTTGGAGCCATCCCACGAGCTCGACAGCGCCATGGGAGCGATGCAGCGGGGAGCAAGACGAAGCGACGGCGAAACGGCACGGCAAAGAGTTGCTGCGGCGAAGAGAAGAAGAAGGAGAGAGAGAGGGGGCGGAGTGAGGGAGAGCGCGCGAGCCTCTGCCGCTCCCCCTCCTCCTCCTACTTATAGACCGCGCGGCGGAGCCGAGGAGGCGTGGCGTGGGGGAACGTGGGGATCAACTGCGCCCACTCCCCCATGTCCCGCGATTATTGTGCCTTGATGGCAGAATAAAACCGCCGCGGGGAGGCGAGCGGTCCATGTGGGCCGCAGAAGATCCGCGCTCGGACCGAGGCCTGCGAGTGGCGGGCCTGGGCCTGCGGCGGCGTCCCATCGCGCGCGTGCATTGGCAGGATTTCCTCGCCACGTGGCCCGCGTTCCCGCCTACGAGAAATGGAGCTTTTTCCGAAGACGGCGCGCACGAGCAAAGCCGGCCCCTCAGGATAGGAAGCTGACCTAGCTTCTCGTCCCTTTGTCAGCCTTGAAGCTCGATCAGCTTCGAGGACTACTGTCGGAGTAAATAACCATGGGTAGCCTAGCCGGCTCCCCCTGGCCCTTCTGAGAAAATTATGAGCCGATTCGGCCCTCAAGAATCCAAGACACAGGGCCGCTTTCCCCTTGCCGGCTGTCTCCAGGCCGGCTACCGGAAGGCGGCCCGACTTCAGCCCTCATGAAGAGAAGCCGCGGGAGGGCCGGCTCCAAGAAGCCGGCTCCCATAAAGCGGTCAAGATCGTACCCTTGAAGTCTGCATCCACATAACGGCGATGTGACGGGGCGTGGCTATAGTGAAGCCTGCCACCCCCGAATCCCGGAGCACGCCTGGCACAGTGCGCCGTACGGGTGGCCATGACCCGTCCGGCGCAGCACTGTTGCCACGTTGACCCTGATGTCATCCACGACGGGCTACCAGTACGGCCCATGGGCGGTGGGCCCCTTCGGGCAGAGAGACACCCAAAGGCGGCCAGACCTCCCCCAGTCGGCCCAAGATAGAGCCGGCTCCCCATAGCCGGCTTGCCACCTCCCTCGAAGAAGATGCCCCATTAAGGAGACAAGACGCGGCGGGGCTACAGTGATCGCCCACCGGGCGGCGACACTGTAGCCATGCCTACTTCGGCGAAGCCCTCGCCACCAAGATTGAGCAACAGTAACCAGCCGCCGACAAGGTCCTGACAGTGGGGCCTGCCTGTCGACCAAGGAGCCGGCAGCCGGCGGGACCCACTAGCCGGCGGGCCCCAGCAGCCGGCGCAGAAGCCGGAGAGCGTAGACACAGACGGCTGGGCCCCGCCCCCAGCGGATTACCATTGTACCCCCGGGGGGCAGGCCTATATAAACCCCCCGGGGCATCCATGCAAAGAGAGATCAATCCCTGCTAGTCTCAGACACCACATAGAGAGGAGAAGAGAGCAAGCCGTGCCCTTCTTCCTCCTCTCGCCAAACAGCTCAAGGAGCACTGTGTAGCTACTTGTTCATCTAGTGACCATGCGGAGACCCCGCAGAGCAGCAGTAGGGGTGTTATCTCCACGGAGAGCCCTGAAGCTAGGTAAGATTCGCCGGCATGCATTTCTTCGCCTCATCCCGTTTCCAGGCACCGGCGATGTCTTACTGGCTCCCACAATGATAAGCCACCCGTTGGCATATGTCGCACCTACCACCCGACAATGAAGGTGCCTGGCGGTTTGTTGGACAAGAAAGAAGTTGTCGTGGATGCTACGGCCCGAGATGAATGCGCTTTGGTTCGGGGAGACCATTTCCCCAAGCCTGGGGGCGAGCCGGACGGAAAGAACCTTCGCAAAGAGCTTTGCAAGGAGGTGGATTAAGCTAATCGGCCGGTAGTCGGAGAGGGAGGCAGTGTCTGGTCTCTTGGGGAGCAGCGTGAGGAGGGCCTTGTTCAACCGCTGGAAGCTCTGACCGTTAAGCTCGTATAACTTGCCAAAGGCCTCGACGATGTCGTCCTTGATGATCGTCCAAGCGGAGCGAAGGAACTCAGCCGTAAATCCGTCAGGCCCGGGCGCTTTCCCAGTGGGCAGGAGCTTGATGGCATGCCAAATCTCGTCAGCAGAGAATGGGAGCTCAAGAGCCGAGAGGTCGAAGGAGCGCGGATCAAAGGCTGGGAAGTTGAGGGAGAAGGCACGCGAGTCCGCGGAGCCCAGAGAGCTGGAGAAGTGCTCAAAAGCCGCCTAGGCCATGGCCGCCTCATCGGTGAGGCACTGGTCCCCGACCTGAAGCGTGTCGATTCTCTTCTTCTGGAGGCGCTGAGATGCATGTATCCGGCGGAAAGCAGAGTTGGCAGCACCGACGCGTAACCAAGAGAAACGTGATCGCTGGCAAGAGAGGGATCGCTCCAGGGATGCCAGACCGAGGTAGGTATGCTTCAACTTGCGGCGCAGCCACGTTTCCAGGGCGGAAAAGGGGCGGAAGTCTTGAGCCTCGTCGAGCCGCGTGATGATCTCACGTGCAAGAAGCAGTTGAAGAGAAATCTCGCCCATGCGCCATGAGCCCCAGCTGCGCAATTTGCGTGCTATGACCTTGAGACGGTCGTAGATCCGGCGGAAGGGGTCCGGCTCCGGCTCCATGGAGTTCCAGGCCTCTGCAACCACGGCGAGATAGCCATCCATCTTGGGCCAATAGCTTTCAAAGTGGAAACGTTTGGCTCACTCAGGGGTGGTGGTGCAGTCGACGAGGAGCGGGGAGTGGTTTGAGACTATCGAAGCCAAGCAACGGAGCAGGCAGCTAGGTTGGGCAGCCTCCCAGGAGGGGGTACACAACACACGATCATTGCACACAAGCATGGGGTGATCTTGCTCGTTGGACTAGGTGTATCGACGGCCATGAAGGTATATGTCCGAGAGTTCCATGTCGGCGATGAAGCGGCGGAAGCGATTCATGGACCTGTGATTGACCCGGCCATTATTCTTGTCAGAGGCGGAGACAATCATGTTGAAATCCCCGCCAACTACCCAGGGGCCCGCGCATGTGCTCCGAAAATCTTGGAGCTTGGTGAGGAATGTGAGCTTGTCGGCATCTGTCTGAGGGCCATAAACACCCGAGAGCCACAAGTGATGATTGCCCGAGAGGGGAGTGACGAGCGCCGAGGCATGGTAGGAGCCGATTTCAGGATGGGAGAGGGAAATCTTAGAGCTGTCCCACGCAAGTAAAATTCCACCGCATGTGCCAGTCACGGGAAGGAAGAAGAAATCACCAAAAGAAGCCCCAACGTCTCAGAGACCAACGAGGACGAGACCAACTCGAGCTTAGTTTCTTGAAGGCAAACAATACAAGGTCTAGCGGAGGAAATCACACTACGAACTGCCGTGCGCTTAGCCCGTGAATTGAGGCCGCACACGTTCCAAAATACAATGCTCAAATCAGAATCCATGAAAAAGGGGGGGGGGCGAAGAAGATGTGGCGGGGGGGAGATTAACCCTCCACCAGGCACGGGCTTGTGGACGGGGCGCCAACAAGCGAGGATGTGGGAGGCAGGCTCCAGCCGTAGAAATCTGCGAAAGCCAAGATCACATCCTCGGCGAGCGACTGCTGGAAGAGGGTAGAGTAGTGGGCTAGAATGGCATCATCTAGAGGCTCATCCTCCTTGAGCAGGCCCAACCTACGTAGCAAGACCCGTTTAGCCTTCATCTCGGAGTCAAGGCCACGGTCGGCCCGAGCAATGCGCCCACTGCGGCGAGGCGTGAAGTTGGGCGGGATCGCATTGTGGCGCTTGCGGGGGACCGGAGAAGGTAGGATAGAGGGAGCGGGGGCTTGCATGGCGCACAGGAAATCAACCAGGTTCGCCGGAGTTGGGTTGCATGTGGGTTGGACGTGCATGGGCAGGGGGCAGAGCGCCAATTCCTGCGGTGCATGTGGCACGCATGAAGTGGGCGGGGCGTCCGCGGGATCCGATAGTGGTGGGGCCTCGCAATCCACATTGGGGGAGGCGACGCTGGGGCCAGCATCAGACCGCTGGGGAGGGGCTGTCAATGGGGAGGGGGCAGCCAAGGGATCCACGCCAGGGTAATCAGCCAGCGGCCCAGTCACGGGAGACATAGTCGCGAGGGCCACCTGGGGAGACACAGGTGATGCCCGAGGACTGGCGGGAGCGGGGCCGGGCGATGGGGGGTTGGTCCCATCGGCAGGCGCGACAACAGGGGAAGCGCCAATGGGATCCAAGGCCGGGCCCACCAGGGAGGCGTGGGAATCGGCCGCCACGGAGGGGAGGGGCCCCGCCAGGGGGGCGACTGGATTCGAATCATGGCCAACGGGCGGTCGTTGATGGGGTGGCCGGCGGGGTTAGGATCGGTCTCCACGGGAAAAGCTGCTTTGTCGGTAGGCGGGGCCTCAAGCTAGCGCACGGCAGGGTCAGGCAAGGACACGCGCTGACGCACGGGTGGGGCCTGTTGACTGGAGATCGCTGAAGGGTGCGCCCCAAGCACCTCGTGCCAGCCACGGAACGACTGCGAGGAGCGCCGCTGGCGCCGGCCGCCGGAGTGACCGCCGGAGTGGTGCCCGCGGGAACGCCCGTCCTGCGCGGGGAAATCATGCCGCTTGGGCCAGGAGGGAGGGAGGGGAGGTGAGTCTGGCGGGGCGTCGCCCGCCCCATCTAGGGAGCACGGAGGGGGCGGCGGCCTAGTCGAGAGACAAAAATCCTCGAAGCGGGCGACGTGGATGGACACTAGAAAACGGATGAGGCTGACGGCGAAGTTGGAAATGCGGTCCGGGTCATCACTGTGGACAAGCATGCCAGGCTCTGGCAGGAGGAGCTCGGAGGTCCGAGGGATGGCGTCGGGTTGGCAGTCCAGGCACTGAGACGGAAGACGGACA
This sequence comes from Triticum aestivum, assembly GCF_018294505.1. Taxonomy (NCBI): domain Eukaryota; kingdom Viridiplantae; phylum Streptophyta; class Magnoliopsida; order Poales; family Poaceae; genus Triticum; species Triticum aestivum. The sequence continues at coordinate 451,410,392 of NC_057797.1, forward strand.
TGTCGCGTCCATCACGTGTCTCGGGCGCCAGGTGCTCGATGAGGCAGAACGGGGACAGCAAGGTGTCCGCCGACGAGCGGTGCCAACCATGCTCGCAGATGCCCATGATCTCCAGCTCGACACGAAAGACGACGCGCACCGGCTTGCCTCCGGCGAGGCTGTTCCAGGGGTGAAGCAAAAGGCGTAACTTGGGCGAGCAGACAGGCACGGCTGCAACCCTGACACGCACGTCGGCGTCGGCAAAGCGGATGAGGAACCCCTTGGGGTGGCGACGATGAACCGAGAGGGCCGAGACCGGTAGACCGAACTGGCGCCGGAGGAGCGCCTTAACGTCCTCACAGGAGACCCCAGGGCGGGGGGGGGGGGCTAGGATGGTGGCGACAAGAGCCTTACGCAGGGTCATCTCCGCCGCGATGATGTCGCCGGAGCGGGGCAGGTAGCACACTGCCCCGACCGGACGAAGCGACGGGTGGCCCGAGAGGGGAAGAGCCGCCATCGAGGAGGGGGCGCGCAAGGAGGAGCCGAGCATCCCGGAAGACACGTGAGGTGAGGAGGGCGCGAGAAAGGGTACCGATGGGATCGGGGACGAGGACGAAGGCAGGGCCGGCCCGAAGGACACGGGGCGGCAGGGGCCGTCGATGCTGGATGCGGAGGAGCTCGCAGGCCACCAGGAAGATACACGCGGCCGCTTCGCGGCGGGGACCAGAGCACCGTCCGGAGAGGGGGGGCGTGGCAGGGTGCAGTTCCTAGCGATGTGGCCGAAGAACCTGCAGCGCTTGCAGCGCACGTCCTTGCGACAGTCGATGTGGGGGTGGCTCGGGTCCAGGCAGCGGGGGTAGTTCACGCCCGCCGGAGAGGCCGCGGCCGGGGCGGGGGGCGAGCAGGGCCATGGACGGGGATGGCGACGCGGGCGCGGGGAGCGCGGACGGCTGGCGACGAGCTGCCAGCCCCCCTCGTCAGGGGGCGGCGCATGAGCAGGCGGCGAGGGCCCGACGCGGTGGATCTCCGAGCGCGGACCGCGCCGGGCCAAAGGGGGCGAGGGGCCAGGCGGCGGCTGGACGGCGTCGCCGGAAGGGGACGCGGCCGAGCTGCCCACACCACAGAGCATCTCGCGGTAGGAGGAAGGAGGGGAGCACTCCCGGCCAGATCCCGCAGAAGAGGGGCTCGAGTCGAGCCAGCGCTGGGCGCGCCGGCAGCCCGAAGAAGGCGTCGGGGAGGGGGAAGCCATGGCTTGGGCGGAGGTGGTTCGGTGGACGCCGGGGCAGAGTGGCCGCCGGCGGAAAGGCTCGGGAGCGGGCGGGCTCGCATTTCTCTAGGAACTGCCTAGAGTTTTACTAGCATACTGAATAACATTTAATTTCTTATCAACTCTTTGTCCTAGAACAGCACCAACATCATAATCGCTAGCATCACACATAATTTCAAAGGGTAAATTCCAATTAGGCGGTTGAACAATAGGTGCAGTAATCAGGGCTTTCTTAAGTATTTCAAATGCTTCTACACAAACATCATCAAAAACAAAAGGAACATATTTTTGTAAGAGATTAGTGAGAGGCCTAGAAATTTTAGAGAAGTCTTTAATAAACCTCCTATAGAAACCAGCATGACCAAGGAAACTTCTTATACCTTTGATATCTTTACGACACAACATCTTTTCAATAACATCTACTTTAGCTTTATCAACTTCAATACCTCTTTCGGAAATTTTATCCCCAAGACAATACCTTCATTAACCATAAAGTGGCACTTCTCCCAATTCAAGACAAGATTAGTTTCTTCACATCTCTGCAAAACTCGATCAAGGTTGCTTAAGCAATCATCAAAAGAAGTTCCGTAAATGGAGAAATCATCCATGAAAACCTCAACAATCTTTTCACAAAAGTCAGAAAATATAGCGTTCATACATCTTTGAAAGCTATAAGGTGCATTACATAAACCAAAAGGCATACGTCTATAAGCAAAGGTACCGAAAGGGAAAGTAAAAGTGGTTTTCTCTTGATCTTCTTTTGACACAGGTATTTGAGAGAAACCAGAATAACCATCTAGAAAGCAAAAATGAGTATGTTTGGATAATCTTTCTAGCATTTGATCTATAAAAGGTAGAGGGTAATGATCTTTTCTTATAGCTTTATTTAATTTGTGGAAATCAACTACCATTCTATAACCTGTAACAATTCTTTGAGGAATCAATTCATTCTTATCATTAGGAACAACAGTAATAACTCCCTTCTTAGGGACACAATGAACATGACTTACCCATTGACTATCAGCAATAGGATAAATTATACCTACCTCCAGAAGCTTTAGTATTTCATTTCTTACCACTTCTTTCATCTTAGGATTTAACCGTCGTTGATGATCAACAACCGGTTTAGCATCATTCTCCAATTTAATTTTTTGCTGACATAGAGTGGGACTAATGCCCTTAAGATCATCATGAGTATATCCAATAGCGTCACGATGCTTCTTCAGAGTTTTCAATAATTTCTTTTCTTCATGCTCTGAAAGGTTAGCACTAATAATAACATGATATATCTTCTTTTCATCAAGATAAGCATATTTTAGAGTATCAGGTAAAGGTTTAAGCTCAAACACGGGATCACCCTTAGGTGGAGGAGGATCTCCAAGGGATTTCAATAGGCAAATTGTGTTTCAAAATAGGTCCCTGATTGAAGAATACTTTATCTATTTCCTTTCTTTCATTCATAAACATATCATTTTCATGATCAAGCAAATATTGTTCTAAACGACCAGCAGGAGGCATGACAATAGAAGCAAGACCAATAATTTCATCCTTACTAGGCAATTCTTTATCATGGGGTTGTCTACGATATTTAGAGAAATTAAAATCATGAGAGATATCTCCCAAACCAACAGTAACAATATCTTTCTTGCAGTCTATCTTAGCATTAATAGTATTCAAGAAAGGTCTACCAAATATAATGGGACAAAAATTATCTTGTGGGGAACCAAGAACAAGAAAATTAGTAGGATATTTAATTTTCCCACACAAGACTTCAACATCTCTAACAATCCCAATTGGTGATATAGTATCTCTATTAGCAAGCTTAATAGTAACATCAATATCTTCTATCTCAGCAGGTGCAATATCATTCATAATCTCTTTATATAAGGTATAAGGAATTGCACTCACACTAGCACCCACATCACATAAGCCATGATAACAGTGATCTCCAATTTTAACAGAAACAACAGGCATGCCAACAACAGGTCTATGTTTATCTTTAGTATCAGGTTTAGTAATCCTAGCAGCTTCATCACAGAAATAAATAACATGCCCATCAATATTATCAACCAAGAGATCTTTAGCCATAGCACTAGGTTCAACTTTAATTTTTTAGAGGGTTTGGGTGCTCTAATATTACTTTTGTTAACCACAATTGAAGCTTTAGCATGATCCTTTATTCTTACAGGGAAAGGTGGTTTCTCAATACAAGCAGTCGGAACAATAGGATCAACTATAAGTAATAGTTTCTTCTTCAACTTTAATAGGTTCTACTACTTTAAATTCAATAGGAGGATGATATTTAAACCACTTCTCCTTAGGGAGATCAACATGAGTAGCAAAAGATTCACAAAATCAAGCTACTATCTCAGAGTCAAGTCCATATTTAGTGCTAAAATCACGAAAAGCATCAGTATCCAAAAAGATTTAACACAATCGAACTTAAGGTTTAGACTCCTTCCCTTCATCGAGATCCCAATCTTCAGAGTTGCGTTTAATTCTTTCCAATAAATCCCATTTGAATTCAATGTCTTTCTTCATATAGGAACCCGTACAAGAAGTATCGAGCATGGACCGATCATTATGGGAAAGCTGTGACGCCCCAAGACCGGAGCTTCAGGTGCCTTCCATGTTTTCCGGGTTTCGTCGTGTGTTTTGTTTTCCTTGTGGCATTCATCATTGCATCATGTCTTCTTGCACCTCTTCTTCAAAAACTCAACTAAATAAAATGCATAGATCTTTGATCTATTTAAATTGAGGGAAGAGTGACTTCTCTTTATAACTTTATCCTCCTAATATTTAGGGAGCTATTATAGATATTCCATTAACTTGAAATCACCCATAACACAATTGCACTACTCTTCAACTCTTCTTTTATCCGACTCAATGTCATATATATTTCCTTGTCATCTCTCTCGCAAGTCACACCCATGCATCATCACCTCTCACTTCCTTCTTTTTTTCATGTCTTTGCAAGTGATTTTTTTCCTCCTCCTTTAGTGTTCATCTTTTCCCTATAAATCTTGCCTCTTGCCTTACACCTCTCTGCCAAGTTTCTTCCCATTTGAAGTTGTTTTGGTTAGGTTCAAAAATGCCTCAAGTTTGAATTATATTCAAACTTGTTTTATTTTTCTACCTCTAAAAATGTCCAGGACAGTTTCCTAAATTGTAGCACAATTTCAGGACCTTGGGATTATTTTTATATTTCCCAAATTCCTTCCATATGCCCCTGGCCTTTTTATTTCGTTTTCTATTTGAAGAAATTCAAATAGAGGATAAGAAGCAGGGCAATCCAGTAGGAGCAGAGGCCTCGGCCCAGCTCAAACCCTACGCCAACTAGCCAACCTCCCACGCCGGCCCGGCCTCCCTGGCCCACTCTCTCCTAACCCTAGATGGCCCAAAGCCTAGCTCCTACACCTCACCCTATCTCCTCCTCGTTCCCTGCCGCCGCCAGCCATTTGCCGATCTGGATCACCCCGATCGATCTCCCCCTCTCTCCCTCGTTTCCACTTGTCGACAGGAGAGCGCATGCATCGCTAGGGAGAGACTCCCTCGATCCCCTCCTGCTTCGCCTCGCTCGACCCGAACACCCGCTCCGGTGACCTGCCCTGCCCTACACCAACTCTGTCTCTCTCTCCTCCCTTGCACCTCTACCAGCGCCAAGACTCCAGCACCACCGAGCCTCCCTGCATCCTGGACAAGACCGGCCAACACCAGTTGCCGTCGCCCGCGGGCTCATCTGACCCGCGCGGCCATGGCACCGCCGACCTCCATGGCTCGTCTGCAGCCCGTCTCGTCCTCCTCGAGCCGGCAGGTCGATGCCCTGCCTCTCCGCCGTTCGCCTCCGGCGAGCAGACGCGCCATGGCCTTCCTCCTCCCATGACCCTTGCTCGGCCATGGCCATGGCGCCCGCGCCAAGACCAGCGGGCAGCTTCCACGCCCGAGGCCTCCTCCTCGACCTTGCATCCCTCCTCTACGCCTCCTGCCCGCCGGCAGGGCCTCGTCCCTACCTCCGGATGCGCCAAGCTCGTTGCCGTCCTCGCCCTGTGAGCTCACCACTGCGCCGCTGCCTCGCTGCAGCTGCTTCTTCGCTGTCCCGCTCTGCTGCCTCCCGTGTCCGGTCGCCGTCGGTGCCCACGACCAGCGTTGTGCCTCTGCTCGTGGATGCCGCTGCCAGTGTGCGCACCCTGCTGCTACTTCGTCGGCCGCCTCCCTTCGTTGACCACCAAGAACCGAGGCCTATTTTGTTGCTTCGTTTGGATGCGTCAAGTTCCTCTACTAGCCGTGCACGCCTCAGGATTCGCCCAAGTCCCGACGATGCTTTTGTACAACTACGCCGCGGAGACCAAGACCGGCAAGTCCACACGGGAGCCCGGATGACTACTTCCATGATGATGCGAGTACAAGTACCCTCGACGTGTTTTTCGCCAAGTACCGCGACACCAAGATCCCTCGGATCAGTCAAGTTCATCTACGAAAACATGTATGACCGTCGTCGAAACCGCAAAGTACCTCTACGCACGGATATCGCCAAGTACCACGATACCGACGACATCCACTACTACTGTCGCCGAGGGTTTCGTCAAGTTCAACTTCTTTGGCTACGAACGGTGATGACACGAACATCTACGGACGTGTACGACCACCGTTGCCCGAAGAACCGCGGGTCGCAAGCGCCGGGAACAACTACCATCGCCGTGGATCCGACAAGTTCGCAAGAAGGACAACTTCCCACTACGACCTGTGAACAACTACTTCCACGACGACCGTGTAAAACCACCGTCGCGAGAACGTATACTTCCTCTACTTTACACCGAACCCGGGAAGGCTCCGAGAATGCACCCCTTCGAAGGTATAACCGCCGAGACGATGACCCGTGGACCGAATGCATATGTTGTATGAAATGCTCGCGTTTGCTCCGTGTCGGAGTTGTTCGGTGCATGTTGCCCCTCTTCCGCCTTGCCACCGACATGTGGGAACCCGGTAATCGGGAGCACCCCACCATCCTTGCATGACATGCTCCCGTCACTTCCTTTTGCGCCGATATCCCCGTGGCCTATCGGATAACCGATATGTTGCGTGGCATCATTTTCGTATTCGTCGCCATGGCACCCCTTTCCTTTCCACCACGGTGACAAATGCTTCATAATGCTCTTGTCAATTTTTTTTAAAAATGGCATAAACTTGCACATGTCATCCGCATCATGTTTATAACATTTAAATGGTTCAAATTGTTGTTTGCATTAAATTACAAAATGCACATGAGGATTTACCGGAATTGTTGTTTGATGTTTCTGGCCTCATTTAAAATGCCTAACTGTGTATTTTACTCATGTTTCACCTCTTGCCATGTTTAACAACATTTAATATTGTTGGGTACATAAACGAGAGAGAACTAAATAATTGATGTGGTGTTCCGTCAATATGCAACTCGTTGCATATCAAGCTCCACTTAACTTGTAGTTTTGTTTGTGCCCTTTGCCATGCCATGCATTTTTAAACTGGACATGCATCATACTTGGTTGTGTATCATGCCATGTTGATGTGATGGTTGTTTACTATGTTGTTTGCTTATTTCCGGTGTTGCTTCTTCGGGTTAGATCCGGTAACGTCGTGTTGTGAGGATTCGTTCAACTCCGTCCGTTTGTCTTCTTCATGGACTCCTTCTTTGCGGGATTTCAGGCAAGATGACCATACCCTCGAAATCACTTCTATCTTTGCTTGCTAGTTGCTCGCTCTTTTTCTATGCCTATGCTGCGATACCTACCACTTGCTTATCATGCCTCCCATATTGTTAAGCCAAGCCTCTAACCCACCTTGTCCTAGCAAACCGTTGTTTGGCTATGTTACCGCTTTGCTCAGCCCCTCTTATAGCATTGTTAGTTGCAGGTGAAGATTGGAGTTTGTTCCTTGTTGGAACATGGATATTTTGTTGGGACATCACAATATCTCTTATTTAACTAATGCATCTATATACTTGGTAAAGGGTGGAAGGCTCGGCCTTATGCCTGGTGTTTTGTTCCACTCTTGCCGCCCTAGTTTCCGTCATATCGGTGTTATGTTCCCAGATTTTGCGTTCCTTACGCGGTTGGGTTATAATGGGAACCCCTTGACAGTTCGCCTTGAATAAAACTCCTCCAGCAATGCCCAACATTGGTTTTACCATTCGCCACCTAGCCTTTTCTTTCCCTTGGGTAGGCCTGCCCAAGGGTCATCTTTATTTTAACCCCCCCAGGACAGTGCTCCTCTGAGTGTTGTTCCAAACTAGAGCCCTGTGCAGCGCCCCCTCAGGGAAACTTGAAGTTTGGTTTTAGTTGTATGGAGCGCTCATTTGAGTGTGCCCTAAGAACGAGATATGTGCAGCTCCTATCGGGATTTGTCAGCACATTCGAGCGGTGTTGCTGGACTTGTTTTACCATTGTCGAGGATGTCTTGTAACCGGGATTCCGAGTCTGACCGGGTCTTCCCGCTAGAAGGAATATCCTTCGTTGAGCATGAGAGCTTGTGATGGGCTCAGTTGGGACACCCCTGCAGGGATTTGAACTTTCGAAAGTCGTGCCCGCTGTTATGGGCAGATGGGAATTTGTTAACGCCCGGTTGTAGAAAACCTGAAGTTGAGCTTAATTAAAATACATCAACCACGTGTGTAACCGTGATGGTCTCTTTCCGGCGGAGTCCGGGAAGTGAACACGGTGTTGGAGTAATGCTTGACGTAGGTTGTTCTAGGATCACTTCTTGATCATAGTTGTTCGACCGTGCTTTTGCCGTCTCTTCTCGCTCTCATTTGCGTATGTTAGCCACCATATATCCTAGTCGCTTGCTGCAGCTCCACCTCATACCTTTTACCCTTCCTATAAGCTTAAATAGTCTTGATCGCGAGGGTGTGAAATTGCTGAGTCCTCGTGACTCACAGATACATCCAAAACCAGTTTGCAGGTGCCGATGTTACCGAGAAGGTGACGCAACTAAGCTCAAGGAGGAGCTCGATGAAGATCTTGTCCTTTATGTGGATCCGCTTCCAGTTGATCAGTAGTGGAGCCCAGTTGGGGTTGATCGGGGATCTGTGTAGCATTTGGGGTAGTCTTCTTTTATTTTGGTTCCGTAGTCGGACCTTGTGTGTATCTAGATGATGTAATGTTTTATTCATGTAATTGTGTGAAGTGGCGATTGTAAGACAACTACGTATCTCTTTCCCTTATGTATTACATGGGTCGTGTGAAGATTACCTCACTTGCGACATTTCTTTCAATGCGGTTATGCCTCTAAGTCGTGCTTCGACACGTGGGAGATATAGCCGCATCGAGGGCGTTACAAAAGCCGAGCATAAATTTTTTGAATAATAATTTCTCTTGAGAGCTCATGATTGGGGCATGAATATAACATTGACTTAAGCCTCCCCCAAGCTTCAGCGATACTTTCTCCTCCACAAGGCCAAAAATTTTATATATAATTCTGATCACAATGAACCAGATGCATAGGATAAAACTTCTGATGAAATTTCAATTTCAATCGGTTGTAGTTCCACGATCCAATATCATTCAATAGCCTATACCATGTCAATGCCTTTACCTTCAAAGATAAAGGGAAGACTTTCTTCTTGACAACATCCTCGGGCATACCTGCAAGCTTAAATAGTCCACAAACACCATCCACATAGATTAGGTGCAAATCAGGATGTAATGTTACATCTCCTGCATAAGGATTGGCTAGTAGTTTCTCTATCATACCCGAAGGAATTTCATAATAAATATTTTTAGTAGGTGCAGTAGGTTGAGGAGCAACTCTTTGCTCTTCTGGACGAGGTGAAGATACCTTGAACAAGCCCGTCAAAGGATTATTTTCCATAGTAACAAGTGACAGTAAATTTCAGCACACTATATAAATATTTCCTTACCAAATTCCACTTACCAAAGGAGCTTCCCTCCCCGGCAGTGGCACCAGAAAAGAGTCTTGATGACCCACAAGTATAGTGGATCTATCTTAGTCCTTTCGATAAGTAAGAATGTCAAACCCAACGAGGAGCAGAAGGAAATGACAAGCGGTTTTCAACAATGTATTCTCTACAAGCACTGAAATGATCGGTAACAGATAGTTTTGTGATAAGACAAATCGTAACGGGTTACAAGTAAATAAAGTAACTAACGTGCAATATAGCTACGAGATCCTTCTTTTTTCTATGGACATATAGCATGATAATATGGCACAGAAAAAAGAAGGAAGTAGCAGCTATTTACAAGAGCCTCGCAGTGTGCAATATAGCTACGAGATCCTGTTGTCTATTGGAATTTCACTTTAGAATGGTTGGTCTTGTTCTTCAAACAGTTAGCCTAGAAGAAGATACACTTGTAAGGCACATACATAAATACAAGTTCAATATGTGGTCTGATCAAATACATATACCCTACATGATACTTTGGATCAGACCAGTGTTTAACAAGGGCTTTCCAGTCTTCATCTGTAATATATTCCACTGGAGATGTTTGGGCGATTTCATTGTTAGCCTTGCTTTCAAAGTGAGATTTTCTAAGGTGGTACCGATACTGTCGTAGAGTAGACTGAAAAACATGAGTGCATGCTTGTTTAGTTGCATCATATTTCGGATCTAACTTGAACCTCATGTGTGGAAAAAAGAATGCGAGTCTTATTAGGAGGAAGCTAGAAAGTATAGCACAGAGCAAGACAATATTACAAATTGCGACGAGTAACATTACTTACTGATAAATGGTCAAGGAAGGTGTTAAACTGGGTATTGTCTTTCTCATTCCTGTACTGGATCCACGTTGGGAGGATATGTGCATGACACCTAATGGAAATGGCTACCTCTGATACTAACTTGGCTGACTCTATAGCATCACGTGGCCTTTTTAAACCTGCCTCAAAATGGATCTCCATTCTTCCTCCTTTAGATTTTGTTAATCTGTCAAGCATTATCCCTGATGTCTATTTCTGCTTGTGCCATGGTGCTAGTTCAACAACGAATATGGAAAGTGTTAGTGCACATCAAACTGTGAGAGTACATATAAACGAGCATGCAACTGCAACTTGACTCGGTCAGGTACCATCTTGGTGTTGATGCTCATGAGGTTCATCTGATCTTGCCAAGTCCTGTTGTGTCAGCAGTGCTTTAGAAGTAGTGTTAGGTGTGAATGCAGCTTGGGAACTGGCCAGTTCTAGAGCAAATGAACGAGTAACTCGTTGAGATGCTGGTACAGTTGAAGCGGATGTTGCAGCTAGTGGAGCAGGTGATACTATGTTTGAGATTTAGCTGGTGGACTTGGACCTTCTACTGCACTATAAGTACCAGCAGAATCTCAAGCGCAGATCCTTTTCCGTTTCACCCGATGAGTAACACCATTCCCTACTATATTCTTTTCCTTGCTCTATTTGACTTTGCCATGTCAAGGCATACCCACAACACAAAAGAATAAAATTGCTCTTTAGAACTCATTGATGCATGATACAGACAAGCAATACTATGTAAGAAAAATAGGACGGCGTGACATATTGATAGCTACGATGTGTAAACTAAGCAGAAGGATTTTCAAGAAAATAGAAGTAATGCAAGCTAGACACCATATGAAAGATGCAACCAATATAACTCTGCCTAGTTAAAAGTGTCTTGTCATAAGTGGCATTTCAAAAAATTAGAAGCAGTACAATGTAGAAATCAATGCAAGATGCAACCACTATCAAACTGACATGTTAAAAGCGTCCAATTATGAGTGACTGATGCGGGATACACAACAATAGTACTTTGATGTAAGAACATGGTATGATTGATAGATGCAGTGTATTCTAGACACAAAAAGGCATGTCATATGCACATGTATAACGTATAAACTCACCACGTGCAATTTAATCAAAATAGAAGAAATACAGGCTAGACAACATATGCAACATGAAACCAATTATCACATTGTCAACTTAGAGCAAGCACCTGCGATGGTGGAGTATGGGAGATGAACTCATCATGTAGACTTGGGACTTCAACTTCATTAGCAGTAGCAGTGGAATATCTAGAGAGTCTCTGTATGCATCGGTCCGGAGGACCACCAACATCCCTAACCAATTATCATATTGCCTTATGAAGTCAAAACCTAAAGAAGATGAATAAAATTAGCTCTACATAACTGGTTGATGCATGATACAGACGAACACTACTTTGATGTAAGGCAAGCGCAGGATAGGAGGCTGGAATATATACAAAAAGAAGACAACATTGCATATTCAGACGTACGATGGGAGGAAGGAATATGTATGAAAAATAGTAAGCAGAAGGAATTTCAACAAAATTAGAAGAAATGAAAGGTAGGCACCATATGAACATGCAACCAATATCACTTTATCAGGTAAAAAGTGCCTCGTCATAAGTGCCATTTCAATAAATTAGAAGCAGTACAAGCTACAAGACAATGCAAGATGCAACCTACATCATACTCCCAAGTTAAATGTGTCTTATGGGTAAGTGATCGTTGCAGGTATAAGTTGTAAGCTACGCAAATGCAATTCAACAAAATCAGAAGCAATACAAACTAGACATCATATGGAACATGCAACCACATATAACAGTTCCAAGTTAGAGCAAGCAACTGTGATGGTGGAGTAGGGGAGATGTGCTCATCATCTACACGTATGTTCTAGAAACAGGAACATGTGTCATATTCACAGGCATTATGTGTAAAGTAAGCAGATGCAATTCAACAAAGTTAGAAGCAATACAAGCTAGACATCATACGCAACATGCAACCACATATAATAGTGCCAAGTTAGAGCAAGCACCTGTGATGGTGGAGTAGGGGAGATGTGCTCATCATCTACACAACTAAGTTGTCTGTCTAGCCTTGCGTTGTCTTGCGAATCTTGTAGGGAGGATGGCGGAGTAGAATATGTAGAGACCCTCTGTTTCAGTTGCTCGAAGGATCGCCATCATCCAATGCCTTACCAATTTCCTTCCACTTTATTGATTTTGCATTGTGAGGTCAAACCAACAAGAAAAGGGAATAAAATTCGCTCTTCAGAACTCATTTATGCTTGATACTGACAAACACTACTCTGATGAAAGGAAAATTCATGATATGAGGATGGAATATGTACGAAAAACTGGACGGCTTGACATATTCACAACTATGATGTGGCAACTAAGCAGAAGGCACTTCAAAAAAATTAGAAGCACTGCAAGCTGGACACCATATGGAAGGTGCAATCAATATCACTCTGCCAAGTTAAAACTGTCTCGTAATAGTGGCATTCATCAAACTAGAAGCACTACATGCTAGAAATCATATTCAAGACGCAAACCAATATCACACTGCCAACTTAAAGGTGTCCCATGATATGTGACTGACGCAGGATACACAAGAAGAGTAGTTTCATGTAAGAACATGGTGTGATAGACAGATATAGTATGTACCAAAAACAGGAAAGCGTGTCATATTCACACGTATCATGTGTAAGCTAAGGAGATGTAGTTTACACTAATTAGGAGCAATACAAGCTAGACACCATATGCAACATGCAACCATATATCACACTGCCAAGTTGGAGCAAGCACCTTGGATGGTGGAGTAGGGGAGCGGAGACTTGGAACTTGTAATGCAATAGCAGTACAAGGAGAATCTATATAGATGCTCCATTTACGTTGCTGTAGAGGACCACCATCATCACCTTTCTTACTCTTTTCCTTCCTTTTTTTGATTTTGCCTTGTCAAGTCAAACCCACAAGAAAAAGGAATAAAAGTTGCTTTTCAGAACTCATTGATGCATGATACTGACGAGCACTACTTCCATGTAAGACAGCCGCATGATAGGAGGATGGAATATGTATGAAAAACAGGATGGCATGACATATTGACATGTATGATGTATAAAGTCTAAACTAAGCACAATGTGTTTGAACTAGTTAGAAGCAATGCAAGCTAGAAACCATATGAAAGATGAAACCAATATCACTCTGCCAAATTAAAAGGGTGGCCTAACAAATGTATTTGACCAGATTAGAAGCAATACATCGCAACAGGCTAGAAATAATATGCAACAAATAAAGGTGTCTCATCGTAAGTGATTGATGCAGGATACAGAAGAGAGGTAGTTTCATGTAAGAACATGGTTAACACATAGATGTAGTGTGTACCAAAAATAGGAAGGCATGTCATATTCACAGGTATAATGTGTAAACTAAGCAGGTGCAATTTACCCTAATTAGAAGCATTACAAGCTAGATACCGTATGCAACATGTAACCACATATCACACTGCGAACTTAGAGCAAGCACCTGTGATGGTGGTGTAGGGGAAGTGCGGTCTTCAAGTACAGAGCTACGTTCAATATCTTCAATTGGGGTTGCTGTTTCTTGAGAATCATGTGGAGAGGATGAAACTGCACTCTTTATAAGAGTAGCGCGTCTCATACTAACCCACGGGCGTGACTGTCTCATCATAAGCGATAGATGCAGGATACACAAGAACAGTAGTTTGATGTAAGAACATGGTGTGATAGGCAGATGTAGTATGTACCAAAAACAGGAAGGCATGTCATATTAACATGTATAATGTGTAAGCTAAGGAGATGCAATTTAACAAATTAGGAGCAATACAAGCTAGGCACCATATGCAACATGTAACCAGATATCACATTGCCATATTAGAGCAAGCACCTGGGGTTGTGGAGTAGGGGAGATGAGATTTGGAACTTGCATTGCAGTAGGAGTAGCAGGAGAATCTGCAAAGACCATCTGTTTCGGTTGCTCCAGAGGACCACCATCATTCCGTGCCTTCGTACTTTTAGATTTTTCCTTGTCAAGTAAACACACAAGAAAAATGAATGAAATTCACACTTCCAAATTCGTTGATGCATGATACTGACGAGCACAACTTTTATGTATGGCAACCACATTGTAGGAGGACGGAATATGTACGAGAACACTAAGTAGAAGGCATTTGAACAAATTGGAAGCAATGCAATCTAGACACCATATGAAAGATCCAACCAAAAGCACTCTACCAAGTTAGATGTGTCTCATTATAGGTGGCACTTCAACAAATTAGATGCAATACATGTTTGAAATGATATGCAAGATGCAACCAATATTACATTGCCAACTTGAAGGTGTCTCATCAGAAGTGATTGATGAGGGATACATAAGAAAAGTAGTTTGATTAAGAACCTGGTTAATACAAAGACGTAATATGTACCAAAAACAGGAACGCATGTCATATTCATAGGTATAATGTGTTAACTAAGCAGATGCAATTTACCCTAATTAGAAGCATTACAAGGTAGACACCATATGCAACACGCAACCACATATCACACTACCAAGTAAGAGCAAGCACCTGCAATGGTGGTGTGGGGGAATTGCGGTCATCAACTAGAGAGCTACGTTGACTATCTTCATTTAGCCTTGCTGTTTCTTGATAATCATGTTGGGAGGATGACACTGCACTCTTTAAACGAGTAGCGCGTCTCACAGTAACCCACTCAAGTGAATGTCTCGTCATAAGTGATTGACGAGGGATACAAAAGAGCATTAATTTGATGTACGAACATGGTTAATAGACATATGTAGTATGTATCAAAAACAGGAAGGCATGTCATTATCAAAGGTATAATGTGTAAAGTAAGCTGATGCAATTTAACCAAATTGGAAGCAATACAAGCTAGACACCATATGCAACATGCAACCACATTTGACAGCGGGAAGTTAAAGCAAGCACCTGTGATGGTTGTGTGTGGCAATTGAGATCATCAACTGCAGAGCTACATTTACTGTTTCCATCTGCTGGCACTGCACACTTTAGAGTGCTGAGACGCTTAGTGCTTATCTTCGAATTACATTGGAGCGACTTCTGTCTTTTCTTTTTTGTATTCATCAAGATTGCGTCAGAGTCTGAAATACCCATGCATAAAAAACAATAGTGTGAGTATGGGTGAAGTGTGTGCATAAGTAGTACAGTGTAAAGGTAGCAGATAGCTGGTCGGTGAGAAATAAATGACGGGAGACATATGATAGCTCTACAACATGCATGGCAGACGAAATTGCTAGATTCTAGGATTTTGAAATATGAGCACAAGGATGGCTGGGAAATGCAGATGCTCCTCCAGCACACCACAAGGTGTGGTCCTATGAAAATAACAGTCGATTGAAAACAAATAGGCCAGTCCATTTTTTCTGCACCGTCCGATGTACAAAGAACGGGCAGATCGCCTTCATCTACCTCCAGCCAGTCAGTGTTATGATCTTCCTCGAAATGCCAGCGACCACCGGCCCAGTCCCCTGCCTCCGCCCTCCCCTCGACCTCACCAATCCGCCGTGCTTGGCACCGCCCCGGCCATCCCTTCAAGCCCCGTCGACCTCCAGATCGGGCGCAAGCAGCTCCTGCGCCCCACACCCCTATGATAGACATCGATGCACCACTTCCCTGGCGAACAGGCGGACCATGTGCTCTGCGCGCCTAAGCGGGTGCTGCTTCTTTTAATTGCGATTCAACTGACCCTGAATTGAAATCCAGGTGGGCTACTGACCTCTAGCAAAGGTGAAGTAGTAAATGGGAGGAAACCTTGTGCATTTAGTATCACGAAGAATATGTAGTACGAAGCGCTCAACTAGTTTCTTTCATGGGATGAAGATGGTGTGAGCAGAGACGTAAGATTTGCATGAATAAGGGAAGAGGAGTACCTCTTTCTGCTGGCAGTGTTGTGTCATCCTTCTGTTTTTCCAACGATCTTCTTGTGGTTCGCTGGAAAGGAGAAGTTGTGGAGGATGGTGGAGCCTTGGACGAACCCATGGGGCCAAGTTGTTGAGTGTGGTGCGGTGGCTGTCTGTTGGCGGCGAGGAACCAGATCTGAGGTGGCGGACGATGGTGTAGCGG
Source organism: Triticum aestivum (assembly GCF_018294505.1). NCBI lineage: Eukaryota > Viridiplantae > Streptophyta > Magnoliopsida > Poales > Poaceae > Triticum > Triticum aestivum. The sequence goes on from NC_057797.1 coordinate 451,426,505, forward strand.
GAACAGCTCCGGTGCGGTGGACGGTTGTGATAGTGGAGCGGCAGCGGTGAGGCGCAGGACGGCGTGGTCAAAGTGGTTCTGGTACGGCGCACATCGGCGTGGGCGTCATGGAGGTAGCTCTGCCTCAGCTTCAGCTGATAAGTCCTCGAGGGTGCTGCGGTTGCGGTTGTGTTGGACGACGACGTCGGGGTACCGGCTCTGGCGTGATGGAGGAGGGCGGCGGTGGATTGGGCGCGATGGGGTGGAGGACAGAGGAGGCTGGGGTTTTGCGGTTGGTGGAGAGGGTGTTTTGGCGCCCACGGAGTATGAATGGGGAAGCGAAGGAAGGGGGACTAAGGGTGAACAAATGTTTCAGTTTGGGACGTGCTTGTTTGAAATTTGGGGAAAGTTACAAACTTTGCCCCCATCTAAAATTTCGGACATATTATGGGTTGGGGGTAGGACAGTAATCTCAGGTGTCCCAAATGGTGGTTGGGATAGATTTCGGCCGAGCGCATGCGTGTTTAGGCGCCCACGGCGTAAGAATGCTTCTAGGAGGCGGTTGAGACTGGCATGTTGGTGAAGTTACAAACCTACCCCGGTTTAGACCTTTGGACATCGGTCCGATAGGATACACGTGCCAGAGTCAGGACAGTAATTTCCTACCACCAAACATTAGTCTCACGCGGTTTCGGGTGACCAGAGCCTTATTTGGCGCTTCTTTCAATATTTGGGAGCAGAAGCATTAACGTTTTTGGTTCTCTTGAATTGAACTTTCAGGATTTGTCAAACTTCACAAATCTTTACTCTTGAAAGTCCTAAAACTACGATTATTTTCGAATGGATGGGGTACATTTGAATATACATTGTACACGAGTATATATTAAAAAATATTCAACTTACCTTAGTTCATGCATGGTTCCAGATATAATCTCCTTGGTTGCAAAAAAATAGTTAGACATGCGTATCACGCACACTCTCTCTCTGTATCTCTCTCTCTTTCTGACTACTATGTACCACTCTTTTCACTAATCTCAGTTGGAAAACACTATTTCTCTCACATGCATATACACACACGCACGGTCTCTACTAGCCCTCTATACGCACATATATGTGCCTACGTGTCTCCCGCACACACATTATCTTTAGGCCTCTCTCGCACACATCCCCTCCCACAGACACACCTCTCTCCTAGTAGTTGGCAGATATGATTCCATCAGATCATTCGGTAGGATATCCCTGACTGTTAGGCTGGATGGTATTACGAGGCAAGGTTTTACCCAAGTTCGGACCCTTGCAGTTGAGGAAAAAGCCTACTCCTGGTACTGTATATTACTGATAGGGATGTGTACAAAGTACACGTGAATACCAGGCATTGTGCGTGTGTGTATACTATCGGCGAACTAGCCCCCAGGCTTCTATAACATACTCGGGGCCTAGGGTTACAAATCATATATAGTCAGCTTATCACCAGTGGGGATAGAGTCCTCCACGACTCTGGTACCTTCATGTTGTACGCCGAGTCCTCCACATGGGTCTTCGTATAATGCGTCTCGGTCCAACCTATGTGGCGCATGATGGAATCGACCCATGAGTCCTCATGTTGACCTACCACAACTAGAAATGTTGTGCCCACCCCAACTACAAAATGATGTGCCCACCACACCATGCACACAATCGACCACTAATACATGAAAGTTAATTTCATGGTGCATCCAAAAATATTTATTCTGCATTGTGAATGTTTATATTTTCTCCTAAAATATTAGTCACGGGAAAGAGAAACGAAGGGCATATCTCTCCTTGTCTCCACCAGACACCCCCTCTTTCTACACCACTTTCACGTACGCACACAAACTATCTCTTGGACCTCTAAAAGTATGAATGCCCATGACACATTCACGCATGATGGTCACTATATTTCAAGTGAAAGCACTATATAGTCGGTGGACTTCAGAATATGCTCATTACAGTCACCATATATTCGTGGTGATCATACGGTATCTAGCTCACGATACGTCTCCGTATTTTGTTAATGACACTGACAGACATTGTATTTGATGCGTGCTCCGTATTTTGTTGATGACACTTACGGTCATTGTATTTGACGCGAAAGCACAATATCGTCACTAGACATCAGAATAAGCTCATCACGGTCAGCACACACATTTTGTGGTGCTAACCAACCTGTGGTTGGATGGTTAGGAGGACAGTGGTTTCTCGAGCCCACCAGGGTTAAAGTTCTGGTGCTCACATTTATCCTGGGTTAATTTTAGTATTTTTCCGATGATATGTGTTCAGTGGGAGGAGACGTTCCACTCGACTACGAGGCACGTATGGTAACTTCGTAAAATCTCAAGATCATATGCTGGCTCACTCTCTTGAAGGTGCTCATAGGGGTAGGGTCTGCGTGTGTGCGCTTATAATGGCGAGTGCTTGCACGTATATATGAGCGCTTGCGTCTATACCGTGTTAAAAAATACATGTCGTGATTATACGGTCACTAGCTCACCCGTACAACTCCGTATTTTGTTGATGACACAATCAATTGACCAGTTAAACATTCCACGTGGTGCAACTAGTGTTGCAACATCGGGGCGCGTAACCATGGGGCCCACCTGTCAATGCATATATGAAAGAAAGAAATGGTAGTTTAAGTCTGTACTGTGTTAATAAAATACATTTTAGGGTGATCATACGGTCACTGACTCACCATACAGCTTCGTAATTTGTTGATGACACAATGAATTGACTAGTCAAATGGTCCACATTCAGCAGCGCACATTACCATAGGGCCCACCCGTCTGCGCGTATATGAAGGACATAAATGGTAATAAATTAGTGGTCAGTGGGGATTCGAAGTCATGAGACCTCTGGTTGGCAGTCGCCAGCGGTGGGGGGCGCGGTGATTGGGCGGTGGCGTGGGGATCGCTAGAGAAAGAACTTGGCATGGGGGGCCCTAGAGGGATGGCCGGGGCGGCGGCGGACCGACGGTGGGGAGTGGTTTTGGGGCGGGCGGGGCGGCGTGGCCGCGCGGGCCGGCTACGGGCGGCAGCGGCCGGCGGTGGCTGGCGGCTCAGGGGGTTGAAGATAAACTCCAGGCCCTTGATTTCGTATCCAACGGCTGGAAAATCTACTGACCAGAGATGAAAAAGTCAGTCGACTGACGTGTAGCCTCACCCCGCACGTACACATGCACGCACGCAACACTCGCACGAACACACGCACGCATGCAGGCATGCAACACTGACACGTACACATAACGAACACACGCACGCATGCATGCGTCCAACACTGACACATACACATGCACTCATGAACATACGCACGTACGCACACATGCATGCAACACTGAAACGTACACATGCATGCACGCAACACTCACACACCTGCATGCACACCGGCGACACCGCACATGACGCAAGACACACGCTCAACCTATACGTCCATGCACCCTTTGTTAAGGACATGGATTGTTATGGGTATTAATCAATCTTATCTTTTTTTGCAAGGTTTAATCAATCTTGTCTGTGACAAGCAGAACATTGATGTTTGCAGCGGTCTTTATGAATCACAACGTATCGAACGGGCTATCAACGTATATATGAAAATTTTAAAATTCTCTTACATTATATAGTAGGCTTATCTAGATGAAATAGATGACGTCACACTCAATGAACAATCATCGGTTTATGAAATGCCCGCTTATGACCGCCCTGGCCCACCAAAAGTTCCTCTGTCATGCGCTGCCTGCGTTGGGTCACTAACATACAGGCCATGTACCCAAAGAGCCCACACGTCAGTGGAAGAACGGCGCGGTGTCATACATCAGAGTCGAGGGCGCCACTTGATGCACGCCCGGCTGAACACGCCTCCTTGCCGCACTCGAACGCCTCCATGAAACCCGTGTGGAAGCCGAGAAACCCACTCTGGACACACGTCCGTTCATGACTGGGCCGGCATTAAACGCAACGCCCGCCGAGCTCCTCCTGTCCGCTGTCTATTTAATCTCCTATTTAAACGAGGCCAAACGTCGGCCAAGAATAGCACCCCTCTGCCGCTCCCCTATCTCCTCCTTCACCATTTTGTCCACTCTTACAATGCCTTACGAAGAGTAGTTATCCCGCATCCAAGCCGGCTAGGTGGCCCGCTGGATACGAGCTATGTAGCTCGCTGATCCACCTCCCTCCCCTCGCCCGATGGAGCCAGTTGCCGCCTCAAGCCGGCGCGCCGTTCAGCAACTCGCCGCTCCAGGCCAGCTCGACAAGGAGCGGCGCACGGGTATTGTCGCTGCCGTCCACACCGCCGCCTCGTACCGCGCCTCCAGTGTCTGCGACCGCGTCTCCCGTTTCTATGGCCGAGACTCCCATGCCGGTGGCCGCGCCATGCAAGCGGAGACAGAAGCCGGGTGCACGGAGAGCAATGAGTCGGTGGCTAGCGCCTCCGCGTCCGCCGCCATCATTGAGGGGAAGTAGAACACGGGAGGCCGCCGCCGCTTGGGTCCCATGAAGGCCACCACGGAGGCGATGCCGGCGCACACAACAGGTGTCTAGCCAGATCCTTTTGTTGCGAGGACCTTCGTTGACTCCGCATCACTACAAAAAAAGACACATCCGTGACATTTTGGGCTGAACGAATTTTTTCTGTCATACTTATGACACTTCTATGACGATAATTGTGACAAAACCCGGTATCATCATAGATGTGGTGGGATCCTACTTCTATGACAAAAAATCATGACAGAAAAAATGGGCTTTTCATCCTGGGCGGGCCGGAGACGCAGGTGCATGACATTCTTTGGGCCGCCCATGACGGGAAAAACCATGGTAGAAGCGCGGGCGAGGAAAATATCGAGGTGTTCCCGGTTACGGTGGATGGTTGGGGCCGAGCGATGCATGTTTCTCTCGTACACGCACGCGCGTGGGTGCGAGGCGTTGGGCTCTAACTGAACCCGAGCGAGGCGTTGGGCTCTAACTGAAGCTGAGCGATTACACTGCAGGCTACGCGTTACTGAACCCGAGCGATCGATCGGTGGCTATTAATTGAACCCGATCGATCGATGGCTACTGCTGCTAACTCAAGCCGATCGATGCTGCCTCTGGATAAACAGTGAGCGTTGCTGGGGGGGTTTGGATGAACAGTTCCCGGTGGGGGTGGATGAACAGGACCCCGTGGTGTTGCCTCTGGATGAACAGTGAGCGTTGCTGGGGGGGGGTTGGATGAACAGTTCCTGGTGGGTGTGGATGAACAGGACCCCGTGGTGTTGCCTCTGGATGAATAGGACCCCGATTGATCGAGCCGGTTGGGGCTGGATGAACAGGACCCCCGTGGAGGGCTGGATGAACAGGACCACCCCATGGAGGGTAGGACGAACTGTAGACGGTGGAGGCTGGATGAACAGTAGCCCGTGGAGGGGTGGTTGAACAGGAGCCCGTGGAGAGGGCTGGCTGAACAGTAACCGGTGGAGTAGCACGCAGTGGAGGCTGGATGAAAAGGAGCCCGTGGATGAACAGTCGCAGGTGGAGGCTGGAGGAGGTCTACGGTGGATGAACAATACCCCGTGGAGGCTGGAGGGGGTCGACGGTGGAGATGAACAATATCTCGTGGAGTCCCGTTTTGCGGTACGCCACACCCCTCCAGATGAACGGGACCCCCATTTCGACCGTAGCGCTCCAACACAAGTCCGTTTCCTCCGTTTTACGGTACGCCACACCCACCCGATCAACAGGACCCCCGTTTCGACCGTAGGAGGTCCGTTTCCTCCGTTTTGCGGTACGCCAGACCCCTCCCGATGAACAGGATCCTGTTTCGAACATGGCCGGTCGAACACTAGGCTGTTTCCTCCGTTCAGCGGTACGCCAGGCCTCGTTTCCATCGGCTGTTACGTCCAAGCCCTCCTGATGAACACGACGACGCATTCCGTTCCGACCCAGCCGGTTGGCTCCCCATGAACACGACGACGACACTATTTCTCCGTTCCGACCCAGCCATGTACATGAGCCCTGGCCGTACGTATGCGCAAGTAGGCGTTCAAGACCCTGCCTGTATATACGTACGTGGCCGTATTTTCTTTCTTGCACACTGGCCGTTGTACGTACGTGTACATGCTACGTGTGCGCCTCTACTACGACACGTGCGCACCTCTACATCGACCAATATGTACGTAAACGTTCACGACCAGAATGACAATGCTACATATGCTTTGACCAGGTGGGTCCCGACTGTGAGGCACTTCCTTGTGTGCGAAGATGTAGCTGGTGGGTCCCAGCAGTCAGGGGGTGAATCGTTTTTTTTGCCCGGACGCACTTCCTTGCGTGCGAAGATGTAGCTGGTGGGTCCCAGCAGTATGGGGAAACGTTTTTTTCATGAAATACGGTGGCCCATCCGGTGGGTCCCCGCTATCAGGTGGAGGAATAATTATTTTGCGCGTAATAAGGAGGCACTTCCTTGCTGCGGCCATGGACCCAGCTGTCAGCCTCTCCACGTACATTACTCTTCCGATGGAAGTCGTTCCTTGACCACGTTGACCACGCCGCGCCGAGAGCACCAAGGCGGTGGACGACGGTGAGGCCTAGGAAGGGGACGACACGGAGCCAGGGAAGACGCGGCAGTGGAAGCCCACGCGGAGAGGAGTATGAGGGTGCACTGGTTCGGCTGCGGTGTGAGGCTGCCGTCACCGTAGGGCCTGGCCAATGGTGGGAATAGTAGGGGGCGGTGAGGCCTCTGCGGCAGCACAGTCGGCCACGGGAGGCAAGAGCATGCGGCACGACCGGCACTGCTTCGGGCGGCTGGAGCAAGAAGACCAGAGGTTGAAGAAGCACTACGGCCGTTGGATGGACATCGTACGGTCATTGGAGCTAGAATCGTTCATATTGACTAAGTTGACAAAGCACTCATCCCCGTCAACTTAGTAGGCCCACAAGTCAGCCACCCACCAAGGTGGTCCCAACTAGCAGGGGGTATTCATTTTTGTGTGTATTAAGGCGGCACTTCCGGTGGGTCCGAGCTGACAGCGGGGGGAACGTTTTTTTCGCGAAATACGGTGGCCCGTCCGGTGGGTCCCAGCAGTCAGGGGGAAACGTTTTTTCGCCAAATACGGTGGTCCGTCCAGTGGGTCCTTGCTGTCAGGTGGAGGAATAATTATTTTCCGCGTAATAAGGAGGCACTTCCTTGCGGCTGCCGTGGACCCAGCTGTCAGCCTCTCCACGTACAGTACTCTTCCGATGGAAGTCGTTCCTTGACCAGTTGACCACAGCCGTGTCGAGAGCACCAGGGCGGTGGACGACGGCGAGGCCTAGGAAGGGGACGACGCGGAGCCGGGGAAGATGCGACAGTGGATGCCCACGCGTAGAGGAGTATGAGGGTTCACTGGTTCGCTGCGGTGTGAGGCTGCCGTCGCCGCAGAATAACAGGGGGTGTGGGTGAGTAGAGGGATGGCCTGGCCAGCGGTGGAGTAGTAGGGGGCGGTGAGGCCTCCGTCGCATCGCAGCTGGCCACGGGAGGCAGAAGCACGAGGCACGACCGACGCTGGTTTTGGAGGCTGGAGCAAGAAGACCAGAGGTTGAAGAAGCACTACGGCCGTTGGATGGACATCGTACGGTCACTGGAGCTAGAATCATGCATATGACTAAGTTGACAAAGCCCTCCGTCCCGTCAACTTAGTAGGCCACAAGTCAGCCTCCCACTATACTGGGTCCCAGCTAGCAGGGGGAGTATTCATTTTTTCTGCATAATAAGGACGCACTTCCTTGCGTGCGAAGATATAACTAGTGGGTCTGAGCTGTCAGCGGCGGTAACATTTTTTTCGCGAAATACAGAGGCCCTTTCGGTGGGTCCTAGATGTCATGTGGGGGAATCATTATTTTGCGTGCAATAAGGAGGCATTTCCTTGCGTACATCCATGGACCCAACTGTCAGCCTCTCCACGTACATTCCACTTCAGATGCATGTCAGTCGTTGACCACGTTGACCAGGCCGCGCCGAGAGCACCAGGGTGGTGGACGACGGCGAGGCCTAGGAAGGGAACGACACGGAGGCAGGGAAGACTCAGCAGTTGTTTCCCACGTGGAGGGGAGTACGACTGTACGAGGGTTTACTGGTTCATCTACCGTCGCCAGAGAATAACTGCAGGTGTGGGTGAGTAGAGGGATGTCTAGGCCAGCGATGGGAGTACGGTGGGGCGGTGAGGCATGCGCGGTAGCATAGCCGACCGCGGGGAGGAGGGAGCAGACAGTCCCGCCGGTGCTTGTTTGAGCGGCTGGAGCAGGAAGAGCAGAGATTGAAGAAGCACGACGGCCGTTGGTTGGACATCCAACAGTCACTGCTTGTGCATCAACCTTTTTTTTAGGAAAGCCTCAAATCTATTGAAAACAGCATACAACCCATCTGCCATTATTTCTAATAATTTACAGCCCATTTGCTAATTCTTAAGGTTTTTTGGAGCCCATATTCTTTTTGTTTGCATTGCACCCCATATTGTGGCCATGGTTAAAAAATTATACGAAATTTTGCATATTTCTGTGCGGTCCGAACTGTTTTTAATCTCGAAATGTCGAGTCACATTCAAACTGATTTTAAAAATAAATGTATATCAATATAAAATCCAACAAATTGTCCACGCATAAAAATTAATGCAATTTAAAATCTCGAAATGAAAAAGAAGAAATTTGAAACTAATTGCTGGTTTGATGTGTTTTTAAAATGTACATCCCATTTCTCATTACTGATAGGCCATTTTCTCGTCCAGCCGAATGAAGCTCTCCTTGTCTTGAAAGATTTGCAGCCCAATAGGCCTGACAAAGCGACTTACTTGGCAAATCACAAAAAACTGGGCTAGCCATTTTCAGAAAGAAAAAAACTACTGGGCTGGTCTGTGGTAAACATAAAAGAGAAGGCTGTCTAGACAGGCCAGAGTGCCCCGCACAGCCCAGTTGACACCCTGCTTCCGTCTCAAAAAAAATTAGATAAATGCCACTCCAATTATGGCGATTCATAAAAATGCCACTACAATTTCCAAACTTTGAAAAATGCCACTGCAATTTTTGCAAACTTTGGAAAACGCCACTGCAATTTGCAAACTTTGAAAAACGCCACTCCAGACTTCGAAAAATGCCACTGGAAATGGCATGAATGGCGTTTTCAAAGTTTGGAAATTGCAGTGGCATTTCTCAGAAACACCAGATTTGGAGTGGCATTTATCAAATTAACCCAAAACAAAAATAACTGGGCGAGCTGCTGGGTCCCTGGTGTCAGCCGCTCGTTGTGCAATTCTCTCGTTTATTGACTACGTTGACAATGGCATGGGACCCAGATGTCAGAAATCCATTAGGAGGAGCCATTTTTATTGGCTTGAAATAAGGAGGCACTTGCTTGCGTACTGCCATGACCTTGGCGGACCCTTGCTGTCATCCTCTCCACGTACAATCATCTCTTGATTGTGTATGCGTCAACTTGGTAAGCCCACAAGTCAGCCTCTAAACCCGTGGAGGACAAATACAACCCATTTAAAAAAATAACAGCCCATTCCATATGTTCAAACGGAAAGTTCAACATTCAGAGCAAACTAACATGTCTGATCCACATATAGAGTACTGAACTTCCACGTTGACAACCATCATAGCCAAGTTAACTATCTACTCCCACTAATACTCTAGTAGCGTACAAGTACTAACTTAGCCTTAGCTAACTAGAAGATGCCGGCCGCTAGCTGCGGTACACGCTAAACGCCGGCACCGGCGTCCTTCGCCTCGCCTCGGACTTGCCATAGGTGTGATAGGGCACATTGCTCACGTGCATTGGCCCTTTCCATGCCGTCGTGGTCCACCGAAGCTTTGGCTTCTAAGCGGGAAACCCACTTGACGAGCTGGTAGCAAAAATCGGCGTCACGAACACGTGCATGCCAGATAGCCTCCAGGGGTATTTGCCAGGCGTCGGCCTCCACTTAGTCGGCCCAGTTGCGGGCGCTCTACTCGCGACTCAGAGCGTCAGTGCGATGATGCTCCATGTCCCGCTGGTTGCGCAAATCGGCGATACGCTGCTCCTCTGCCAAGCGGTCGCGCTCCAACAACTCCTGCTCCTCCGCTAGGTGGTCGCGCTCCAATAAGTCCTCGATCTCCGCATTTCCATCTAAATACCGATAGAATGCCTCCTCCCTCCATCTGCCTTCCCGTGAAAAACCAAATACTAGTTCCGATGGTGACTGCCTCCGGCCTAGCCTATCGCGGACGGGCAAGGGCATGTCGGACGTGGCGAGAGCGAGGATAAGTGGAGAGCAATGTCGGGCCGTTGGGGGCTTATGAGGATAGGGCGAGTTGGGTCACGGTGCCACCATAGAAGGCCGGAAAACAATACTTATAGGCGGAAAGTAGCGCGACGGTCATCATAATTCGATGCATAATTAAGCAGGCATGGCTTAGCGCGCCAGCTTGCCATGGAAAACAAGAGAAACTGAAATTTTGACCTTGTCGTCCCGTCCTGTCCGTGTTGGGACGCACGCCGGCATGACGGTCAAACGAGTGCACTCGAATCATCTCCCTCCATGTCAATAATGACTCCACGGATTTAAAAGGCCCGCAACAATTAAAGAACATCTTTTTTCGCATCAGTTAGCTGCCTTAATTACGGCCGGCTGCATGCAGGCACTCAAAATCGCTTGCAGCCTGTACGCGGAGCAGCATGCAACGAGTCACAGCCGAGGGCATTAGTTGATGAACTTTAGCTGGGAGATAAGGCATTTGCGAATGTTTTCACTGACAATTTCTTCAGATTCGCATGGCATGTTCTTCAGTGCAGCTTGTCATTTTCTTCAGAGGTAGGCATTTTTATTCAAAAAACTGCCACTTCGGATCTTGCGTCGCAACTAAAATTGCTAGGAGCGCATTAGTAGGCTAGCTAGTGATCGATCAGTAACTTGTAAACACTGAGCGAACAGATATAAGGAACTGTTAATGCATCTCAATGATTCACAGATCATATACAAATATGTAGCTCCAAAAGCAAAGATCAGCCACAACTAAAACCAACTAGTACGATTCCCATACATAAGATCAACATGTTAATGCATCTCAATGATTCACAGATCATATACAAATATGTAGCTCCAAAAGCAAAGATCTAGAAAAAAACATATGTTATTCCTACTAACATGGATGCTTCTCTTGGCCAACATTCAGTACAGACTGAAAGACAAATTTGTTTGTGAAGTCTACAATTCCTCTTGCAAACGTAAGTGGTTTCACCAACAGCTGGAACCATGAGAATGAACCACACATGATGGAGGAACATCCACTGCAATATGATTTGGTCTTCTCTCGATCACACGGCGAGACTATTTTCGGAATACAAACTTTAACTTAGGCAAAATGATGCCCATTGTATAATCAGACCAAAGCAATGAAGCACCTAGTGTTGGCCAATAAATAGTACAGTACTACTTTTCTGCAGTCCATGAAGTGACTATCCAATCTTTCTGTGTCTATTTTCAAATGGCACTGCATGCAGTGACTATACTATTCTCTTGTGCAGTTCAACCAAAATTGCGGTCACTTTGTGTGTTTGCCAAATAGCAACGGGCAGACATCTCTGTCTGCACAAATATCAAGCAGCTAGTAAACATATACCCCACCTTGTATTTTCGGTTTAAACATGTCTCTTCCGCTTAGCATCTGTCATGTTTTGCACTGGACAATTTGATACAGTCATGTTTTGCCCTGGACAATTTCATACTGAATTGATTTGCTTGTTCAGAGCAGAAATATAGCGCCTATTCTTCATCAGACCAAGGATATCCATGTTCGCAGTGATGGAAGAGGTGAAATCGATACAACCGAAATTGAGCATCCAATCATTGAATCATGTCCTGCACCTCCAATGTAGGTCCACCCTGCCAATAAATTCACATGCAAACCACTAGTATTACTATCTAATGACAGTACAAAAAGAGTAGCAAGATAGTAGCAAACCATGTACCTTCTTAATGAACAGCTCATAGTGCCACCAATTGGATATAAAGGTTTGGAAGAAAACATGCTCCTAATGTTGAACCAGTTGGACTTTTTGTGCAGTTCCACTAAAATCGAGCATCCCTATTTGCATAGATATTGAAAGTGTGATTACTATAAAAGTGGCACTAGTTGAAGCATAGACTCGCAAATATAAGCATTCCAATTTCTTAATGGGAAAAGGTAGCAAGATTGTTTCTAACCACCTGCTTGAAGGAATAAATAAGGCAACAACGACTGATGTCAGAAAGGCATGTATATAGTTCTTTCTGAAAGAATGATCGATTCCTGACCTTTCCTCTTCTTTTAAGCATATTTTGTGCAGTTAAACTAAAATAAAATGCCATCACCGCCTTGACAATTCAGTGACACCGTACAAAAGGAAATGACTTAACATTACATCATGATATCAGGTATGTAGTCGACAGGCATTAGAGACAAACTTACAGACCTCCTCCAATAACATAATGAACATTAATTTTAACAAAGGTGCGACTAGCTTTACCGGGATAATTTGAGTGAACTCTACACCCTCTGTTCCTTAATATAAGACGTTTTTGCGGTTCAGTTTAAAGTACCCAAACGTCTAGTATTTAGAAAAACATGTAGTAGTTTTCTTGAGCACATATCTGGGAAAGCTTACCACACTTTATTTATGTCCATACACTAATGCAACACCATTCAGAATTTCGAATACTACAAATATACACTAATCCAGTGGCTAGTGCAACAGTAGAGTAGCTATTTTATTACAGGGTACATTACAATGGTTTTACTGAATAGATTTCAATAAACTCTGGCACTAGAAGATTTCTATAAGAATTAAAAATACAAAATCTAAAGGTAACACGTTTCAGCATTGGTATACTAGTTGTGCATGAGCATTAAACCAAATACAAAGTCTGAAGGTAACTAGCATTATTAACTAATGACAGTATAAAAAAATTGCAAACCATGTACCTCCAAGGTAAATATCATTTCGAACTCGGGGGGACCTTAAAAATTACTATCCCAATCTTGATAATCAATCAAACGTAAAAACTTGATCGGACGAATCAAGAGAACAGCCGGAGGAGGAGGTGCCCACTCTTGACCTTTCCTCTTGTCTTCATAATTTTTTGTGCAGTTTAACCAAAATAAAATGACATCAGCGCCTTGGCATTTTGGTGACACTATACAAAAAATAACTTATCTCATGAAACTGAGGTATGTAATCTATAAGCATTAACAGTGCAAAAATCTTAAGGTAGTAACAAGTTTCATCATTGGTATACTGGCTGTGCAACAACATTAGAATGCCTTAGCTGAAAAATCATTAATACATCCACAATCAATAGCTAACCCTGAAATAATCCAGTGACACTAAATGGCATTGCTTAAATTTATCGGTGGCAATAGACTGAGTGCGACATTAGTTAAATGTGGCATCACTTTAGCAGTAGCATTGCTTGACTTGACTGCTGGCGTTATACTAACAGCAAAAGTGACAATAAGAGCATGGGAGGCCCATTCGGACAGTGGGCGCACCAGTACGATGTACCTCCACGGACGCATAGAGTGGTGAGGGAGGTATGGTTGCCCAGAGCAACAAATATCCATGCAACATATGTGGATTAAGTCCCATTTTTGTTATGTTTAGCCACCTTTTTCCTATGTGATGACAACAAACTGATCGACCTGGTCATTCTCTATTGCGTTGTCATGCCTTTCTACCCTTCTTCAACTAAGAGACACGAGACTCGTTCCTTAGCTACTGATTTTCCCCTTTTCAACGTAGATGCGGGTTCGATGCCTACTCTCTTGGACAGTACATTCTCCCTTCCTTTCCTTATTCAACCCAGACATGGATTAGTCTACATGAAGTAGGGTTTCCTTTAATAGTGCAAATTAAGGTTTTCATCTGTGTGACCAGCAGAGCAGAGGATAGCAAATTGGGAAGATGGTGGAGTGGAAAAAGATCCACATGCAGCAACATGGCAGATGAGGCAATAGAACAATGGTATGGTTCGAAAAGGGTTAGCATGCCCGAGGGTCGGCTGGAAGTGGCTTCGCTCGTGGTCGTCGTCCTCCACACGCACTACGGCAGCTAGCTTGGGGATGAAGGCCATCCGGCGCGCGCTAGGTCTGAGAGGACGGCCTTGTCGTTAGTGCTGACCTCGCTCACCGACGACGAGTGCGTCAATGCTGCACGTCCTTTTCTTCCCCGGCGGATCTGTGACCACCGGTGAGGAGGGAGAGAGAGGTCGTATTTTTAGATCTGGAGAGAGGGTGATAGTGTGAGAAGCAAGTGGGCAGCCCTTAGCAAGAAAGCTCTGAAGCTCCAGCCTATATATCTTTTTTATACTACTAGTACTAGAGGTGGAGTAGTGGTAGAGTAGTTTATATTTTCTCTGCAAACAGTACCAATTAGTCGTGCTTCAAAATTGAAAGGCATGCCATTAAAAAAATAAAGTCGAGAAATAATACGACACTTCAGGCCAACGCGGCCAGATTGCATTTTGCGCGAGAAATTACACGCCATGTTTCGTTGACATGTGGTCCCGTTCCAACATATCAGTGAGATGACGGCGAGTCCTTTTGGCAACCGTCCACCGACTCTTCGCCTTTCTGTCTTGATTTGGAACTGTTGTCACACGATCTTCCTCCCTCCTCCATTTGCCTTCACCCTTCATTCTGCCATTGTTCGGTCGTCTTCTGCATGGAGGGAACAAGCCGGAAACGACCCCGTTATTCTTGCCCCGATCTGAAAGATGACATTGTGGGGGAACTCATTGATCGGTGCGACGTCATCACCTCGGCTAGCATGGCAGGTTCGTTCAAGAACATTCTCGACTCAACTAATAACATCATTACAAGGAACCCAAGGGTCCAGGAGCGGTTTGATCTCCCTTATCTTCTTCGCTATAAGCCTGTTCACATGGGCGCGGACGACGGAGGGCTCGCCTTGTGCAAGTTGATGCCGCTTGATAACGATACGTGTGATGTCAAGATGCCATCGCTTCAGGGTAAGGCCTGGGCTGGCGCAAATGGAGATTGGGTTGTTTATGTTGGGTACAATTGTGAGTGGGAACTTGTGAATATGTACACTCGTCAGCGGATTCCACTTCCAAAAATCTCAGAGCGCCCGGAGGTTGAGCACACAGATGATCTACGTACGTTCAAATACCATCATGGTGACTGTCGTCTATGGAAGATAGCAATTTGTCGAGTTCCCAACCACTCTTGGAATTACAAGAACTATCAAGTTGTTGCTATCTTTGACAAGCTTGTTGCCTTCCTTACTGATTTCATGGTTCGTCCATGGATATTGCTCAAAAATCAATTTCTGTACACGGATGAGTATTGTGATGCAATTGAATACGAGGATCTTGTGTTTGCTGCCACCACTCGTGGCACTGTTTTTGCATGGGATCCTCGTAGTTTCAGTACGTTTGTCTTCCACCGTAATTATAATTGTTTCAGCCACATGCATGCGGGTTAGCAATTTTCCCTTTACTAATTAACCTTCTTGTGTTTCCAAGGTCCTGTGAACATTCCACCATCTATACTTGAAAAATTTTATAACCAAGGGGGAGATGACAATGGTGATGATCACGAGCATGAGGACGAGAAAAACTTATATACTCAGTGGCGCCTGGCAACTAATTCCGATGGATCACCTCTTCTTGTCTCTATACAGTGCACTGTGATTATTACTACTTAGGTAGAAGGTGTTCTTTCCTATGGTCGCCCTCTTCGGACCTATTCCAACACCTGTTGCAGGGTATTCGAGATGGATACTAGTGTGCTAGCGCCAACACCTTCTCCCTGGTACAGTATTGATAGTCTTGGAGAAAACTCGCTCTTCCTTGGACAAAACTATCCAATGATGGTGAATGGCGATCCAGCTGCTGTTGACACAACGTTACTACCATTTAGGAGAAGCAACTGTATCTATACCTAGGACATTGTGGTGGTTCCCTACCCTGGTCCTGATATATGCCGCTTCAGCCTGGATTATCAGTCCTGCGTTGCTCTCGATATTGACAATAGCTGACCCTTCCCAGAGCACCTATGGTTCAAAGCAAGCGTTTCCAATGCCGAGGATTTGTTGAGTTGAAGTTCATTTCGTTGCTTGTTATTTGTTGTGTGATGAAAACTTCAGTATTTACTAGAATGTTTTGTTGGAAATAATCTATAATCCAACATGTTCATCGTCGTCGTTGTGTGTTGATGACTTGTTGTATGTAATGAATGGTACATTTGGAAATCATGTCATAGACTCAATTTATGAATGGTTTTCGAGTCACTTCTTGGAGTGTGAGTACCGTAGTAGTATAGCCAACATCCAGTTAGTATATGAAGTTGCCACATCACATAGAGCCAACCTAATATTGGAGTACCAGATCTGAGATGCCACGTGTACCAGATGAATGACTCCAAGTTCGACCACCATGATGCTAGGTGCGAGCCGAGGAACACTGTTGGAGAGACCCCCCTCATAATTTTCCTACATTGGTCGCTTGATTCATAGGATAGAATGCTATAGGATTGGTTTCCTATGTAATCATGTTTTAATTGGCAATCTAGCATCCACTCCAACTTTTGTTTCACTTCCTTTGATCCTACGAAGAGAGTACTTGCTCTAAATGATGTGCCGCTGCAAGAGCCGCCTATATTAATTAACCATGCTCTAAAAAGGTGGACCAGCATTGGCTATAGTAGTACTATACTAGGTTAGTAGGTGACCTTGCGCTTGGCTCTTCTCCTCTTCTGGAAGTCGAACAATAATGATGGTACTACTTCTGGCAATCTGATACCAAATGAACTGCTGCACGTCCACCGCTTGTAAGCAAAAGTTTCTCCTCGTGCTGCGAGCCACCGCACACGCGTTGGCGAGGGAGAAGGTGTAGTAAGCAAGCTTCTCGTCGTTCTGCGAGTTGACGGGACACATCAAAGTTACGTATTTATTAGTACTCTCTTCAAAAAGGGCCGACCATGTCCATGGCTACCATCCTGTGCTCTGTCATTGAGTACATGCACTATTCACGTGCCATCGAGGAGAAAAAATATTGCGTGGTACTAGGTGCCATCGAAGTGCATGACTCACTTACGCACTGCATATCTCCATTTTCTTGCAGGACACGCCACCTTGATGCTAGATATCCCGCGTGTCATGGAGGCATACAGTATGATTTTGTAAAATGGAGGCATATAGATGTCCCGAGTGCCAGCAACGGGATGAACAAAGCTCATGTCTTAAATGAAAGAGTGGAAGAACATAGATTCCCGACGACCGAGAAGGAGCTACAAACCTCGGGGTGGAGCGTCTGCACTCATAATATTTTATATTATTCAGCGATATAAAATCAACCAAATCTCTCCATGTTCCTATACCATTCTATAGTACTATGAGAATAACTTTGAACATAAGCCATTGATTCACTCTATCCAATGGTCATAGTTGGAAAATCCAAACAAAACCAAGCATTGGATCAACTCTTTTTTGGAGATCAACTCTTTTAGCACTTAGATTGTTGCCGCCTGCCCACCTAGCCCACCTATATATCCGCTCACTTGTGATGACCACAGGAGCTATCCACTCATATTGTATGTTAAAAAAATAAAGGTCGATAACTAATGCGGCACCTCGGGCCAGCGCGGCCAGATTGCATTTTGCATGAGAAATTACACACCATGTTTCATTGACATGTGGTCCCGTTCCAACATGTTAATGAGATGACGGCGAGTTCTTTTGTACAATTTCCGAAAGGACGTGTAGGCCGGGGCGGCTCTTCGTGTACCGTGGCAAACTGGCAACCGTCCATCGACTCTTTGTCTTTCCTTCTCGATTTGGAACTGCTGTCACAAGCTCTTCCTCCCTCCTCATTTGCCTTCACCCTTCCTTCTGCCATTGTTCGATCGTCTTCTCCATGGAGGGAACAAACCAGAAATGACCCTGTTATAATTGCCCCGATCTGAAAGATGACGTGGTGGGGGAACTCATTGATCGGTGTGACGTCATCACCTCGGCTAGCATGGCAGGTTCATTCAAGAACATTCTCGACTCAACTAATAACATCATTACAAGGAACCCAAGGGTCCAGGAGCAGTTTGATATCCCCTATCTTCTTCGCCGTGACCCTGCTGACTGGCGCGGGGACGAGGGAAGCCTCGCCTTGTGCAAGTTGAAGCCGCTTGATAATGATACGTATAATGTTATGATGCCATCGCTTGAGGGCAAGGCTTGGGCAGGCGCAAATGGATATTGGGTTGTTTATATTGGGTACAATTGTGAGTGGGAACTTGTGAATGTGTACACTCGTCAGTGGATTCCACTTCCAAAAATCTCCGAGTGCCCTGAGGTTGAGCACACAGATGATCTACGTGCGTTCAAATATGATCATGGTGACTGTCGTCTACAGAAGATAGCAATTTCTGGAGTTCCCAATCGCTCTTGGAATTACAATAACTATCAAGTTGTTTCTATCTTCGACAAGTTTGTTGCTGTCCTTCGTGGTTCGACTGGATGGATATTGCTCAAAAATTAGTTTCTATACATGGATGTGTACTATGATGCAATTGAATACGAGGGTCTTGTGTTTACTGCCACCACTCGTGGCACTGTTTTTGCATGGGATCCTCATAGTTTCAGTATGTTTGTCTTCCACCGTAATTATAATTGTTTCATCCACATGCATGCGAGTTAGCAAGTTTCCCTTCTCTACTAATTAACCTTCTTCTTGTGTTTCCAAGGTCC
Source organism: Triticum aestivum (assembly GCF_018294505.1). NCBI lineage: Eukaryota > Viridiplantae > Streptophyta > Magnoliopsida > Poales > Poaceae > Triticum > Triticum aestivum. The sequence goes on from NC_057797.1 coordinate 451,445,222, forward strand.
TGTGGACATTCCACCACCTATACTTGAAAATTGTTATAACAAGGGGGAGATGAGGACGAGGAGGGCCGATATACTCAGTGGCGCCTAGCAACTTCCGATGGATCACTCCTTTTTGTCTGTATACAGCCCACTGCTGATGTTACTGCTAAGGAAGCAAGTATTGTCTCCCATGGTCACACTCTCCGGACCTATTCCAACAACCTTTGTATGGTATTCGGGATGGATACTACTGTGCTAGCGCCAACACCTTCTCCCTGGTACAGTATTGATAGTCTTGGAGCAAACTCGCTCTTCCTTGGACAAAACTATACAATGATGGTGAAAGGCGATCCAACTGATGTTAACACAATGTTACTACCATTTATGAGAAGCAACTGTATCTATACGTCGAACATTGCGGTGGTTCCCTACCATGGTCGTGATATAGTAGGTCGCTTTAGCATGGATGATCAGTCCTGCATTGGTCTCGAGATTGACAGTAGCTGGCCATTCCCAGAGAATCACTTGTGGTTCAAAGCAAGCGTTTCCAACGGCAAGGATTGGTTGAGTTGAAGTTAATTTCATTGCTTGTTGTTTGTTGTGTGATGAAAACTTTAGTATTTATAATGTATCCTCGTTGTCGTTGTGGGTTGATGACCTGTTGTATGTAATAAAATGATATGCATGTGATAAACTTACTAAATTTATGAATGGCTTTCGAGTTGCTTCTCTGAGTGGGTGCTGCGACGAGGCAAAAAATATTTTCCGAATACATAATTGTACCTAGCACAGACTCCAGGAAATTTGGCCACAGTGTGAGGTGGGCCATATGTTAATGTGTTTGTTGTATGTAACCAGCACCTCGAATCCTTGATTCTACTACTATAAGTAGTATGAGTAGTAGGGTGGCATGGGCCAGAACAAGCATTCACGTCCAGGAGTACGACACACGCCACCAGCAAGACTTCCATATGACACCATATTTGTTGGAGTCCGTGCTACAACAATCTCTTCAACCTTGTTGTTTCTCTAACTCAGCCATCACGTGGCAGGCGAGGTGGGGGTTTGCCGATAGTCGGTTTCCTCAACTGCGGTCCCACTTGTAAGGCCAACTCCAATGCACGACCCCAAGCGGACCTCCGTTTTGCCCGGATTCTGTCCGTTTGGGTAGGGCAATGGGGTCGTGTCTGGGCCATTTCTCGGATGCAGTGGTCGCGCGCCGAACGCGCGGACGCATCCGGCCGCGTACATTTTTCTTTGCAAACACATATCTTTTTTTCATCATTGATTTTTTGGAACATGGAAATACATCACCAAAATTTTGACTAGAAAAACAAGAACCACAAGAATACATTTTAGAAGATATCCAACTTCCATAACTGCTCCTGTAAGTTGGATTAGTGCCTTCTCGATGCATTCATTGTTGATCTGTGGAGGCTCGATCCTGCGTGCTTCTTTCTTCTTCGAGTGTAAAGAAGTAGAGGTGTCTAGCCTCTATTCTATCAACAAGTGCACTAGTCTCATCTCTAGCCTCTATGCTAGCTAAAAGTGCTAGAACATCTACTAAATTGCACTCTATCAATATACTGTTGTACTCTTCTTCCCAATACCAAAACTTGCATCCATTCTACAGAACAAAATTTTAAGTTAGCACAACTAGTCTAATCCGAGAGCACAACCAAAGATTTGGTCGAGTTCTTCCTCCTTTTGCCGACACGTGGGACATCCAGCATCCAGGTCGTGTCATGCAAGAAAATAGAGTGGTAGTTGAAGCCACGTGATGTGCATCTTGGTTTACACTGTAAATAGAACCTTACTACTCTTGAGTAACTCCAAAAGCGGCCACCAAAGATCTTTATTGGATTTGTTTTTCATCACCAGCACGTCGAGGTGAAAGCTGTGCAGGTTCAGTGGGTCCTCTTGCATTTTCACTGACATGTGGGACTGCATATGAGCAAATAGACGATGGGCTCCGCGCGTCTGCTGGCTAGCTGGGAAGAGAGATAGAGGAGGGTTGAGCACAGACTCCAGGAAATTTGTTCTACGTAACCAGTACCTCGATATAGTGGGGTGGCATGGGCCATAACTAGCATTCATGTCTAGCAGTATGGCACACGCCACCCACACGAGTCCCATCCGACACCAATTTTCTTGGAGTTCATGCTACAACCATCTCTTCTCCCTCCCGTTTTCTCAGCCATTACGCGGTGGGTGGGGTGGGGGTTTGCTGATAGCCGGTTTTCTCAACTGCAGTCCCAGTTGTAAGTGAAAATGCAACACAACACACATCCCCCCTTGAGCGGCGTGCCGGACCAACCGTGTGGGGGTGCGACGCGAACACGACAGGCTTTTCCTTTTGAACTTGTAACTTGTAAAATTTGGTTCTGCTCCATGGCGCGACCGATAGATAGAAATAACGATTTTCCCTAGAGTAATGAGAAGTTTGGTTCTGGCGCGGTTCATGCATGGAGTACGTAGGAAAATTATGAAGTTGATGCGAAAGGTAAGATAATTACTAGTAGTACCATATACTACTACATGGATTCGACGAAAAGATAAAGATACATACGGATCCATCAATGACATCCTCACGCCCTAGTGCACCGGGTCACCAACCGACGTGTGATGAGCAGCGGCATTGGCAGCAAGCTCAACGTGCTTCTAAACAATGCCGTCCAAGGTTGCCCTGCGGTCCAAGAAGGCGAGCGTCCTATCGTCCTCCTCTTGCATTAGTAGTCCTTGTGGATGATTTGCGCGTAAACATGGGTGATTATGTCAATGGTGTCTTGCTGCGCCAGGCGCTGCGTGGCGAGCACGACCTCGAGGTGGACATTCTCCGGCGTGACGGCGGGCAGTCGCAGGGCCACCAGTGCGTCGAAGAGGTTGTCACCATAGAGGCCGTTGAGGGTGGTAGGCATCGCAGAGCCTGGGTGCGTGGGCTGGAGGCGTACGTCAAGGTCATCCACGAGCTTCTTGATGTCGGTGAACTTGTCGAGGAAGCCGACGAGGACCTTGTCGAACAAGGAGACGAAGCTGTCGTCCAAGCGGCCCCTCGCCCTGGCGGTCTCAAGCACTACCTGGAGACGTTCCTCGGTGCCGGGCCGCAGGCCGGTGTCGTGGACCATCTGGCATAGCCGGCTGATGCTCACGCTCATCGCCTCCATGGGTCTAGCTTCTAGTCAACCGATCTTGCGATTGGAGTGATCACTCTTGCGCTTGGATGCGTAGGATTTCGTAGATTGGACTGGCGGGAGCCTTTCTATGAGAAGTGCAGACTGCATTGAATTCACATGTGTGTTGGCCATCTACTCCTCGCCCCTCTACTGCACCTGCCTTTGGCTATATGACAGGTTGGCCAGCCATCCATTGGGCATACATGTCATACACCCAAAGGCAGGTGCAGTAAGTCAATGAAGCTGCGTCCCCCTCCGTGCCCGTGCATGCTTTCAATGACTTGAGACTACCAAACATCACATGCAGTGGTTAGTTCATTGCATGTAATCCTATTAAGTAGCAAAAAGACATTAAGTTATCTCACCGATAGGAATAAAACAATACACCATGTATTTATTTACAGAGGGAGTAGTACATTTTTTGTGACATGCATTACTAGATATTGCTAGTCAAATACAAAATCCAGATGGACGTGGTATTACTACTAAATCCGGACGGTGGTGCCAGTACTAGTAGTAGTAGTAGTACCACCAATATAGTAGCACTGTACTACCCGTTGGTCAAATTATTACGTGTTGCTCCTCATGGTGAAGTGACAAGACCCTATGTCGGAGATGACACCTGAGTATTGGCATCGTGTTCGGCATACCATAGTCATCCTCACCGTCTGCAGTCACTATCATCATGGCTGTAGACCTAGCCTGCTTGCAACTAGCCATGTTTGACATAATTTCCCATGCGTAGATGCCCGTGCATTGCATGGAACACCAAGATTGGGGGGTGGACGGCGCCGGCAGCGGCCATCGTGCCATATTTTTCCATGGCCTTCTAGATGTGGTGGGGAGGAGATAAGGCTGATTGTGAGAGACAAGGAGTTGTTTGTAAATAGGGAGCACGTGCGGGCATCTTTTTGAAAAATTGGATAAGTTTGGTTTGTATGCGTCAGATCTAGATCCGAAGACTATTGGTGAAAGATGGCAGGCACAACATCATCACCAACTCAGGACCTGTTTGATTTGCAAGATTTTGAAAACGCAAGAATAGGGCACAACAATATTACAAGTCTCAAACCGACATTACAAATGTTAGAAGTAATGCTGCACCTACGAAGAGGGAATTACTAGGAAGTTTACGTAAGAACTTCCATTACTTTAGGTGGATGTAGCATTATCGTACAAACTAAAATCCACCGCCCTGACAAGTCACTAATGGGAAAATAAGTTTTTGAGTCTCTGGCCACTTGATGTTTCAAAAACAAATTCAGCTTCTGTGGAGACTTTGTCATTTAGGCTTAGACGCTTGCGGTGATCAGCACGCCATTCATTATTGCGCCAGAGTACGCCAAACCTCATTACCTTGAGAACACTTGCCTCCAGAGCGAAGAACCTGGCCAATTTAATCTCAGATGTGCTGCCTCGGTAGTCAATCAAATCAATTTCTGTAAGATGGAGATCAAGGCATTCGATGAGATTGTTATAGTGCAGCACATTTTTCACTTTCAGGTCTTTTTCTATCTGCAAAAGAAGAGAACATATTTAGCAGCTGGCTGTATATGATTGTCGTGTCATCAAGAGGTACCAATATCATTCGCTCATACGATAGGGTTGGCTGGCTAGTGATATTTTTTCACTCTCTCTATCTCTCTATTTCTCTTTCCTCTCATTTACCTAGGAGTATGTGAAGAGCTTGGGAATTTGTTGCCTTCCACTATGTGGCCGATGCCATATTTCACAAAATTATGCCACATAATACGCATCGATGTCAAATCAAAAGATTTTGGCACCGCTCTCGTGATGTGAGAGAGTTGGCATCGCTGTGCACGCAGACCCACATGTATAAACAAATCAATCAAACCAACTACACCAGCCTCTCACTCTCTCAAAGAAGTGTTTTTATTGCCTCAGTCCTCTCTCTCTCCCACGCAAGTGTTTTTTCATTGCGTGAGTTATTAATTTGGCACCGGAGCAAAGTAGGTGATCCAGATTGGGGCACCAGGTGAGCAATGGAGGGGCATCGATGCCAAATGCATCACAAGTGAATTTGGCACGTGTTTTGCCCTACATAGTGGAGGGCCGTTATAGCCCACTTTTGTACTACCTCTTATTTAGTATAAAATTTTGACCATAGATTTACGTAAGAAAATGCCAATCCATGTCACTAAAAATTACACCATTTGAAATTATGTTCAAATACGAATCCAACGATATAGTTCTGAGTGACACGTACTAACATTTTGTCAGTTAAACCTATGGTCAAATTTTGGTACTACAAAATAGGAAGAGTAAACTAGGACGGAGGTAGTACTTGCTCTTAGGGTAACCATAGAGTTACTGGAGTAGTCTAAGTTACTTTCCACTATGACTAGCCTAGGCTACTATAGTGGTACAACAAAAAAATGATGCAAGTGATCACGTGAGAAAAAATACTAAAAACATTTCTTTCGGTGCAGTGCGTAGATGCAGTTTTGAACACTACACTTGTCATCGTAATTTGGGAAAATTACGAAAAATTTGAGCTACGTTGTGATTATCGTTTACTAATAGGAAAGAAGTTTCACCTCGATGAGTAGCTTCTCCGTGCACGGAAAGCATGTAAGGAATCCAACAACTTGATCCAGATTGGGGCTGATAGATTTTATTGCCAAGATCTTCACTGTGCGCATAGACTAGGTCAAGCTTGCGGGAATCATTTTCTGGAAGACCGTCGTAAATACATCAAGAAGAAATTAAAAAATGTGACTTTCAAGAAGACGGAGAAGAAGATGAGTGTTGTACCTGAACGATTACGGATCCAATAAAGAGTTTGGAGAATTTGGCAGACGAGTGCACCACTGCTGTTAATTTCGGCGTGTCAATGACCCTGATTTTTGTTGGAGCTTCTAGATCCGATACAAGCAATCTCTCAAGGGAATGCGCATTCTCAATGACCATAATGTGGAACAGCTAGAGTGATCTCTTCCCAATTGATGTCTTGTTGCGGGGCCAGCAAGACACATAAATCCATCGGAGATTCGTCGAGGCGATGTGGAGGCTAATGAACTCGTGGATCTGCTCAATACGAAGGTACTCGAGCGCAGTAGAGCTGCGAAGCAGGTGCTCCATAGCCTTCTTCGAGATGACAACGTTGAAGAGGTTGAGCTGCTTGAGTTGAGGGAGAAGAAGGGCGGGCGCGGCATTAATCTAGGGAAGATAGCAGGAGCTGAAGCTGGCGCGGTGCAGCGTTGGCGTGAGGCGGAGCACGGACGGCGGCAGAGAGCGACATCGTCCAGCTTCAAGGCTGAGCTCCTCGAGGTGATCTAGGGCGGGGGATAAGAAGCACTCGTCGAACTTGGGTTGGACCTTGCAGTTGTTACTGAACATGCGGATGTCAAGGCGTCTGGCTGGCCCAGGGTGCGATGAAAGGATCTTGGAGATTGTGGTCATGCGTTTGCAATCCCCGTCGCAGAGGCAACTGTCGACGGTGACGTTGAGGGGGATGCGGCGCCAAAGGGGGCGCCACTGCCGGGAGAGCAGGGCCATTCGCACGACATATTTGGTGGGGAGGAGGCCGATGATGACGAGCATCATTTCGTCGGGGAGGCTGCTGATGAAGTCCAGGCTCGCCGAATGTGGTTTTTGCTCGAGCCGCCTCCGCTTGTTGGCTGCCTCGCCATCCATATCAACCGGCGGCGACGCCAGTGTACACGTGTGCCGGTGTGTGTTGTGTGCTGGGTGTGCGCGAGTGCGTTCTTCTGTGCATGCCGCCACGCAGTGGTGAATTGTGCGCGAGTGCGTCCTCCACGCGGAAGAAGTGTGTCCTCAATGCGCCCTCAATTTACTAGCATGTGGGGTGCTACCCCGAGTGGTTTCAACTTTGTTTACTTCACTGCGTGTCAGATGGGCCTCTAGTTTACTTATTTTCACCCACTGCCACATGGGCCAGCACACGAAGATACATAACACGAGCTGACAAGGCAGCATGTGGACTGGTTGACCGGTCAACTAAACAATATACGGAGCTATACGCTGACACAGTGAGCGTATAATCCGTCGGTATAGAGTGTTTGTGTGAGAGGGGAGGCCTGTGAGAGATATCAGAGAGAGAGAGAGAGAGCTACTCCCTCCTTTCGATAATGTAGTTCCAACATTTTTTTAAAGTCAAACTTTTGAAACTTTGACCAAGTTTATAAAGAAATTACTTATATCTACAGTACAAAAGATAAATGATAGTATGAAGTAAGTACATGTTGTGATGAATCTATTGATCTTTCCAGATGTAAATGTTTTTCTCCACATATACCTGGTCAAACTTTTCTGAGGTTTGACTTTTCAAAACATCCATATGCTTATGGACGTGAGAGAGTCCCTAACTAGAAAGAGAGAGAGAGAAATAGAAAGAGTGAGTGAAAAAAGTGTGTGTGCATGTGTGAAAGAGACATGGAGAACACTCGATAAAAGTCGAGAAAAAATGTGTGTGTGTTATGCAAACATATCACACATGCATCTTCGACAACGGAAGCAAGGATGAGGAGATAGTGTGTGGTTGTTTGCAACCGAGAGAGAAAGACCCCTAGCACGTGGCCAAGAGGGGTCTGACATACAAGGGAGAGAGGTCGAGAGAGACGTACGGAGAAAATACGGACATGGGGAGGAGAGAGTGTATGTTTGTCACAGAGAGATCCCCTGGAGATCGTGATGGGACTACATGTGTTGGGGATATGACTACCAGGTATGACCCGCCCAGGAGGGGCCGGGTCAATAAGCAATGGCAGGTTAACTAAAGGAAGCCCGAAGAGTATACAAGGTGACGGTTTATGATAAGGTTGTAGTAGGCCAAAGCCCAGAGGCGGCATAAGGCCCATGAATATAAACCGCCATGTATGATAAGACTTGTAAAGTAAGGCATGTAAAAGACGTCACTGAGCCAGACACATTGTATGAGCCGGCCGGGACTCTGTAAGCCGCAGGGCGTCAACCCGTGTATATAAGGGGACGACCCGGCGGCGGCTTAGGGCAAGTAACATCAAATAGAGAACTAGGCTTAGCGTATTTCGCTCCCTGATCATCGAAATCTAGCAATACCACATCAACTGGACTAGGCTTCACCTTCACCGTAAGGGGTCGAACCAGTATAAACCTCTCATGTCCTTTGTCCCGATGAACCCCTTTAAGCTTCCTAGTAGCGATGGTTCCAAGACTAAGTCCTTTCACTAGGACATCTGCCATGACAATTCCATGACAGTTGGCGCCCACCATGGGGCCAGCGCATAGTGGATTTGAGTTCTTGAAGGGCAACTCCAAAGGGCTCAAGGGATATGTTGTGGGCCGGATGACCAAGAGTCGTCGCGGCAAGCTCTACATCGACGATGAAGGTTGGAGCCCCGACGCCGCCTCAATTGAGTATGGGTACTGGGTCCCCTTTGGCGGAATCCACGTCTTCATCAGCCGGATCGGCGAGCCAGGCCCTGAGCCGGATATCTACACTGACCTCGTCGAGATGGCTCAGCGTGCGAGACCCGCCCGGACTCAGCCCACCGTGAAGCATGCCTTCGTGGGTTGCATCCATGGAGGGGAGTTCTCTGAAGGATCTGTGGATGGTCGTGAGACGGCCATCTATTCTGACGGTGAGTCGTCCACAGGCGAGACACATTCATTGTATCAACTACCAGATGGCGGGCTTGGGGGCTATTCCGATGGCAGCAGTATTCCGGACCCCTTTGAGCCGCCGAACAGAGCAGGGGTCTTCGTGACTGGTACACAGCCCGCACAAAACTCTACAGCTGCGGCAACAATAACCTCCGGGACGGCCGCGACCCAGTCAGGAGACCCTGCGTCCGCCGGCTCAGGTGCTGATGGATCTTATGGATAAGATGATGGCCCTGTTGACCGTCGTGGTTGAACCGGCGGATAAGGCTCAGCATGATGCGGAGGTGGCACGGCTACGTGAGGAGATAGCTCAAGCCAAGGAGAACTTGGCGGCGAAGGACGACCGGATGGCTGCGGAACAGGTGGCTTTGGATGCCCAGGCTCAACAGCTTCAATCAGAGGCTTTTCAGCTTTCGATGAATCTAAACGCGTCAAACGAGATCATGAGGAGAAGGCACCAGAAGACTCAATCACGTCTGCCCCTAACTTATGATCCTACGAATCTCTTCCACACACCCGGGGCTGGTCCCAGTAACCCGCTGGAGGCCAACCAGATTACAACACCCGGGGCTGGGGCGCCGGGTCAGCCGCGAGCTATGGAACCCCCTCAGCTGAATATGGCTCCGCCTCGTCATACACCAACACTGTCGGGTCATTTTTCTAACCCTTTGGAGAATCTGATTGCTGCATCAGCATGCCTGGCGACTCTCCAATGAAAGCCGATTCCCCTACGGTGATCGAAACGCGAAGGGTCAGAAATCTTCTTCAGACAGCTCTGGCATAGCAGGAGTCATACTCTTATAGTCGAGACATGATCCATTCAACCCCTCGCCCAAGCCGGAGCCCAAGCTATAGCAGGCATATGGATTCAGCAGCCATGTCAAGCAATGCTTAGCGTCGTAACCAGCCACATAGGTATGACCCGGCACATGAGGGAGCTCTTAACTTGGTGGACTAGGAGAGGATCTGCCAAGAGGCTGAGCCGGCGGTTCAACAGGCAGCGGAGCAGGCGGCTCACCAGGCTTTTCCGGTTTATCCAATGACCTCTGTTGAAGCAGGTGTGGCCACAAGGACAGGAGGAGTCCATTGCTTGGTGCCAGCTCTACGTAATGAGTGTTTACCAAAGGATTTCAAGGGGCCTCAGAAGGTGCCTAATTACACAGCTGACTTACAACCCGGGGCATGGATCGAAAATTATGGGATGGCCATGGAGTTGCTGGAGGTCAGTGATGCAACAATGGCTAAGTACTTCACCATGATGTTGGATGGAACAGCTCGCACTTGGTTAAAGGGGTTGCCACCTAATTCCATCGGCTCATGGGTCGAGTTACAGGCCTGGTTTATTCAGAACCTCAAGGATACGTGCAAACAACCCATGTCGATTGTGGATTTGACTAACTGCAAGCAAGACGAAGGTGAATCCACGACCCATTGGGTGCGCCGGGTAAAGGAAATAATACATTCATCTGATAAGATGGATGCCGGCTCCGCGGTCTTAATGTTGGAGAAAAATTGTCGTTTTGAACCTCTGAAACAGAAGCTGGGGCGGCTCAAGCGTGATTGCAATGACATGGGCCAGCTGATGGCGGCTCTAGTCAAATACGCCGATTCTGATAGTACCAAGGATCCTGCGTCTGACGGAGAGAAGATAGGGAAGGGAAACAAGAACGGCAGCGGCAAAGGTCATCAGCATAACCTGGCAAATCAAGGAGGTAATAATAAACGTAAGGCTGACGGTACTCTGGAGTTTGTGGCTAACACCAATGCACAGGGCAAAAATCAATGGCGTAAGGGGAGGCCACCTCCTCGGTCAGGCCGGTCAGGTCCCACCCTCGAGCAGTTGCTAAATGAACCCTGTCCAAGACACGGCACCCGGGAGAAGCCGACCACCCATCTATGGAAAGAATGTACTATCATGAAGGCTTTCAAGAACTAACATGTTCAACGGTAATCATGGGCCTGACAATGGCTCAGGCGATGGCGGCTTTCATGGCCCGGGCAGCGGCTCAGGCGGCGGCGGTTTTCATGGCCAGGGCCCTCAGGGCAATCAAGGCAGCTATAATCAGCAATCTGGCCAAGGTAGTCAACAGTAGCAGCAATCCGGGTATCAGAGTAACCCAAAGCAGCTAAACAGTGGGCAATACCACGTGTTCACCACCAGTTTATGCAAAAGGGACCAGAAAGTTCATAAGAGAGTTGTGAATGCGGTTGAACCAACGGTTCCACGTTATTTGAGATGGTCTGAGTAGCCTATTGTGTGGAGTAGGGAAGATCACCCTCCCGGGGTCAATAATCCGGGTACCTGGCTTTGGTGGTGGCCCCTCAAGTTGGTGGATACAAATTCATTGAAGTACTTATGGATGGAGGCAGTAGTATCAACATTCTCTATTATGAGATGTTCCGTCGCATGGGGTTGACTGACAAAAGTCTTAAGACATCCAGCACCGTGTTCCATGGAGTAGTGTCTGGTAAGTCGGCATATCCAGTTGGCAAGATTGAGCTGGAAGTAGCCTTTGGAGATGAGCATGATTCTAGGGCGGAGAAGTTAACTTTTGAAGTGGTCAAAATCAAAAGCCCATATCACGCCCTGTTTGGACGGCTGGCTTATGCAAAATTCATGGCACGGCCGTGTTATGTTTATCTGCAGCTCAAGATGCCGGGTTACAAGGGTACTATCACCGTGCATGGAAGTCGGAAGATAGCTTTGGAATGTGAAGAGTTGATGCTGCTTACGCCGAATCTGTTTGTGCGACATAGGAATTGAAGTTTTACAAGGATAATGTCGACCCGGCGGACATGACGTCTTTGAAAAAGCCAACCACGGAGCATGAGCCGGCGCTGAAGTTTAAGTCAGCTGACGATACCAAGAAGATTGATTTTGTGCCTGGCGATTCATCCAAACAATTCATTATCAGTGCTAACTTGGATCCCAAATAGGAAAGCGCGCTCATCGAGTTCATCCATGAGAACCGGGACATCTTTGCATGGAAACCTTCTGACATGCCGGGTGTACCGAGAGAACTCGCTGAGCACACTCTCAATATTGATCCCAAGTTTAAGCCGGTCAGGCAGTTTCTTCGGCGGTTCAACGAGGAAAGGCGCAAGGCTATTGGAGAAGAGGTGGCCCGACTCTTGGTGGCCGGGTTTATTTTTAAAGTTTTTCACCCAGAGTGGTTGGCTAACCCGGTGCTTGTGCTAAAAAAGAACATCACTTGGCGTATGTGTGTGGATTTCACAGATTTAAACAAGGCTTGTCCGGCTGATCCTTTTGCTCTCCCTCGTATTGATCAAATCATTGATGCTACGGCGGGTTGTGAGCATTTGAGCTTTTTGGATGCTTATTCTGGCTATCATCAGATCAAAATGGCAGTTAAGGACTAGGCGAAGACGACTTTCATTACTCCATTTGGAGCCTTCTGCTATGTGTCTATGCCTTTTGGGCTCAAAAGTACCCAGGCAACTTATCAGAGGTGTGTACAGAATTGCCTTCATAATCAGATTGGGCGTAATGTTCATGCTTATGTGGACAATATAGTGGTGAAATCCAGAGAGAATGAAACCTTGATAGCTGATCTGAAGGAAACCTTTGATAACCTCCGGGTCTACAAGATGATGCTTAACCCAGCCAAGTGCGTTTTTGGAGTCCTAGCTGGCAAGCTTTTGGGCTTTTTGGTGTCTAACAGAGGCATTGAGTCTAACCCGGAAAAGATTACGGAGATTACATCTTTGGCTAAACTGGTGTGCGTCAATGACGTTCAGCGGCTGGCGGGTCATGTCGCAGCTTTGAGCCCGTTCATAAGCCGGTTGGGTGAGAAGGCTATGCCATTGTATCAAATGATGAAGAAGATGGATGATTTTGTCTGGAGTGATGCTGCTAATTCTGCCTTTGAAGATCTGAAGAGACAGCACGCTGAACCGACGATCCTTCCTGCTCCGATTGAGGAGCCATTGTTGTTATATGTGGCTGCTAACACACGTGCTGTCAGTGTGGCCATTGTTGTTGAGCGCAAGGAGGATGGCAAGGAACATCCGGTTTAATGGCTGGTTTATTACGTCAATGAAGTGCTCATTGAGTCTAAACAGAGATATCCACATTGGCAGAAGCTTGTTTATGGGGTGTTCATGGAAAGCCGAAAGCTTAAGCATTACTTTCAGGGTCATCCTATCACTGTGGTTCGCTCTGCCCCTTTGGGAGATATTATTCAAAATAGAGAAGCCACAGGATGAGTCGCCAAGTGGGCCATTAAGCTTGGGTCTCATGGTTTAAAGTATGTGCCACGTACTGCCATCAAATCTCAAGCAATAATGGACTTCATTAACGATTGGACGGAGTTGTAGATACCAGAAGAAAAGCCAGACAACACATATTGGACGATTCATTTTGATGGGTCCAGACAATTGGAAGGCTCTGGGGCTGGAGTTGTTTTAACTTCTACTCGAGGTGACAAATTTTGTTATGTGTTGTGATTGATGCTTCCTTGTACTAACAACGAAGCTGAGTATGAGGCCTTACTCCATGGCCTTCGAATGGCTAGAGAAATGAGCTTAAGGCGGGTACGGTGCCTTGGCGACTTAGATTTGGTGGCTCAACAAGTATCACGCAAGTGGGATTCCAAGGATCCTATCATGGAGGCTTATCGCCGAGAGGTCGACGCCGTTGCTGGACATTTAAAGGGTTATCAGGTGGCGCACATTGACCACAGAAAGAACGAAGCAACTGATGCTTTAAGCCGGCTGGGATCTCAATGTAAGTGTGACTCCTCGAGACCGTTGCGCCAGGTGTCTTTCAGTTATTCGCCGTCGTTGCCATGTCATTTGCTTGCGTGTTGCATTTCATCATGTCATCATCCGCATTGCATCATCATGTTTTCGAAACTTGCATTAGTTCGGGTTTCCCCAGTTCCGTTCGTTGTCCGTTCTGAGCTGAACCACACTTGCACGCGCCCGCGGCATGTCCGAAATATTATTCTATAAGTGGCCGAAAAATGTTCTCGGAATGGGTTGAAAGTTGGCGTCCGTTCTTATTATAGTGTAGATAGACCGCCTGTCAAATTTCATCGCATTCGGAGTTCGTTTGATGCCCCAACGGATAACTATAACGGCAGTATAACTGGTCTAATGTCGGACGTTTTCGGTCTCCGGAAACTGTTGCCGGGCTTTCCCTCTCTTTCCTCTCTAGACCGTCTACACAGTCCACTACCTACCACCAGGCAACTTAACCTCTCTCGTCAGCCCGCGGCCCTCCTCACACGCGCGTTCGAAAGCTGTCCCGGACCCGACCCGGGCAGTCGTTACCGTTGGATTCGGATCATCCCCAAACATCCCTAAAACATCTGCGATTACTTGTTTGGCCTTCCCCAGCATTTTATCTCAACCGTCTGATTTCGATCGAATGGTCCAACTCCCCTCTTTTCCATATATATAGTCCACCCCTAGTCTAATTTCAGACCAAACCCTAAAATCTAGGGCACTTGTCCCATCCACCCCAAGCCGCCGCCACTCCTCTTGTCTCTTCCTCCTCGGGTTCATCCCCGATCCAAAAAAAATCCCCTCCTCGCTTTCACCACCACACCAACCCGAGCTAGCCACCTCTCCTTCCACTTAGCCTCTCCATCGGGATCCATCCCGCATCCTCCCCTGCCCATTGGAGCCGCCAACAACCTCATCCTCCATGGGATCCACCCCGATTATCTTGTCACAAACCACATGCGCTCGAGCCTCCCCTCAAGCTCCTTCTCCTCAATTTCAGCCGATGCCCCAGGTACTCGATCCGGATGGGATCGAGGCAGTCGCCGCCTTGCCTCCACTCTGACAGATCACACCATTGGAGCACGAGCCACCTTCCCGCCACCCTGCACCTCCTGCATCCTCGTCGTCCTTCGGCCCCGCAGCCGCCTTCGTCCACGACCACAGGAGCAAGAGCTCCTGCAGCCGCGAGCATCCGAGGCCCTGTATGCCATGGGCCACCCTCGTCTTCAGGTCGCGTCGCCCGCGCTCGGATTCGGCGCTCTCAGCATGCCCACGCACGGATTACCCATCCTCGACCTTCTCCTGCCCGTTTTCCCTGCTGTCTATCATCCCTCTCGTGTTCTCTCTGTCTAGGAGCACCGACGGCCGCCCCCATCACCGGAGGATACAGCACCCGGCCGCCTCGAGCCCCGACGCCGGCAAGCCATCACCACCCTCCGCCCAAGTCCCGCCGCTGCTCTGTTTTCCTGACGAGAAGAGGGTCACGCTAGTTGCAGTGCCTTCCTGTACCCGCAGTTGCATCGTCGATCTTCCTCCACGACGCTGCCGCTTCGAGTCTCCCCATGCCGCTCGAGACCGCCGTGCCAAGTTCCAGCGGCCGCCTGGGCCACCTCTGTGCTGGATCCATGCCAAGGCCATGCCGCCGCGGCTCTGCTTTTTGTCGAGCAGAGGACGCCTGCTCGTCTCTGCTTTGTTGACCACGTCCAGCTGCTTCGACAACGACCCCCCCCCCATGCCGGCCTTTTCCACCGCTAGCCTGCCAGGCCTGCCTGCGCCCCTCTCCAAGGCCCAATGTGAGAATCTCCCCTACACCCTGGGCCAGACCTCTGTTTCGGACCATATATATTTTTTCCTGTGCGCGACAGATTTGTCCAATTATCCCAGGATTTACCGATTTGCAGAAAACCCCTTCCACTTCATGCATATTATAACTCCTCAATCGTGCATCAGTTTAAAATAATTTATATATGAAAAATGCTTAGATTTATGTGTAGTTTAATAATATGCCATGCTTAAAATGATGTTTGCTTTAATTTTCTTTAATAACATGCTAAAATGATTAAATTCATAACTAAATAACCGTAGCTCCGATTTAATAAACTTTATATGTAAATGGGGTAGAAAAATGGCTAGTTTAACATGGTGCACTCATCTAGCATGTTTAACAACTCTAAAATTTGGTTTAGGGCAGAACAATACCAAATCCATAAATATGCACATGAGGATTTTCCGGACTTGTTGCTTGTTGTTCCGGCCTCATTTAAACTTGCCTAGATAGGTAGTTTTACTATGCTTCACCTCTTGCCATGCTAACTAACATTTAATTTTGTTGAGTACATAAACGGGAGTGAACTAAATAATTGATGTGGTGTTCCGTCAATATGCAACTCGTTGCATATTGAGCTCCACTTAATTTGTAGAATTGCTTGTGCACTTTGCCATGCCATGCCTCATTAAACCGGACATGCATCATACTTGTTTATGCATCATGCCATGTTTATGTGAGGGTTGTTTACTATGTGGTTTGCTTCTTTCCGGTGTTGCTTCTTCGGGTTGGTTCGGATAATGTCGCGTTTGTGAGGATTCGTTCGACTACGTCCGTTTGTCTTCTTCATGGACTCGTTCTTCTTCCTTGCAGGATCTCAGGCAAGATGACCATACCCTCAAAATCACTTCTATCTTTGCTTGCTATATGCTCGCTCTATTGCTATGCCTATGCTACGATACCTACCACTTGCTATATCATGCCTCCCATATTGTCATGCCAAGCCTCTAACCCACCTTGTCCTAGCAAACCCTTGTTTGGCTATGTTACCGCTTTGCTCAGCCCCTCTTATAGTGTTGCTAGTTGCAGGTGAAGATGGAGTGTGTTCCTTGTTGGAACACGTTTATTGTTGGGATATCACAATATCTCTTATTTAATTAATGCATCTATATACTTGGTAAAGGGTGGAAGGCTTGGCCTTATGCCTGGTGTTTTGTTCCACTCTTGCCGCCCTAGTTTCTGTCATACTGGTGTTATGTTCCTTGATTTTGCGTTCCTTACGCGGTTTGGCTATAATGGGAACCCCTTGACAGTTCGCCTTGAATAAAACTCCTCCAGCAAGGCCCAACCTTGGTTTTACATTTGCACTAACAACCTAGCCTTTTTCCCTTGGGTTTCCGAAGCCCGAGGGTCATCTTTATTTTAACCCCCCGGGCGAGTGCTCCTCTGAGTGTTGGTCCAAATTAGAGCCCCTTGCAGCGCCACCTCGGGGAAACTTGAGGCTTGGTTTTAGTTGTACGGATTGCTCATCCGGTGTGCCCTGAGAACGAGATATGTGCAGCTCCTATCGGGATTTGTCGGCACATTCGGGCGGCTTTGCTGGATTTGTTTAGCATTGTCGAGATGTCTTGTAACTGGGATTCCGAGTCTGATCAGGCCATCCTGTTAGAAGGAATATCCTTCGTTGACCATGAGAGCTTGTAATGGGCTAAGTTGGGACACCCCTGCAGGGTTTTGAACTTTCGAAAGCCGTGCCCGCGGTTATGGGCAGATGGGAATTTGTTAATGTCCGGTTGTAGAGAACTTGACACTTAACTTAATTAAAATGCATCAACCGCGTGTGTAGCCGTGATGGTCTCTTCTCGGCGGTGTCCGGGATGTGAACATAGTTCTTGTGTTATGTTTGATGTAAGTAGTTTCAGGATCACTTCTTGATCATTTCTAGTTCACGATCGTGCTTTTGCTTCTCTTCTCGCTCTCATTTGCGTAAGTTAGCAACCATATATGCTAGTGCTTGCTGCAGCTCCACCTCACTACCTTTTCCCTACCCATAAGCTTAAATAGTCTTGATCGCGAGGGTGTGAGATTGCTGAGTCCCCGTGACTCACAGATACTTCCAAAACCAGTTTGCAGGTGCCGATGATACCAGTGCAGGTGACGCAACCGAGCCCAAGGAGAAGCTTGATGAAGATCGTGTTCGTTGTGTTGTTTCGTTTCCAGTTGTTCAGTAGTGGAGCCCAGTCGGGGCGATCGGGGATCTAGCATTAGGGGTGGTCTTCTTTAATTTCAGTTCAGTAGTCGGACCGTGATTGTATTCTGGATGATGTAATGCTATATTTATGTATTGTTCGAAGTGGCGATTGTAAGCCATCTCTTTATCCCTCTCTTATTCGGTACATGGGATGTGTAACGATTACCCCTCTTGTGACATGCCTACAATGCGGTTATGACTCTAAGTCGTGCTAAGACACGTGGGAGATATAGCCGCATCGTGGGTGTTACAAGTTGGTAATCAGAGCCTTCCCTGACTTAGGAGCCCCCTTCTTGATCGAATCGCTGGTGTTGTTGAGTCTAAAAAAATGTTTTGAGTCTTTTAGGATTATATATATCGGAGAGTAGGATTCTTTTTACTCCTCAGTCCCTTCGTCGCTCTGGTGAGGCCTCCTGACGTAGAGTTTTGACTCTTCTCTTCTCAAATTTCACTAAAGAAAATTTAGGATCACGCGGGTATCTTGGAATCATTCTGATGGTTTTGTGACGAGAACATTGTTCTTGGTGCCTCCTGACATTTAGGGGTTGTGGCAGTGTCCCGGGGAGTTGAGCTCCAAGGTGTTGTCGTCACAATTTTATCGTTGCAGTTCTGGAATACCTGAGTTTCGCCGACATCGAAAATCTCCTTTATGCAGTTGTTGGTGAGATAACCTCGATGCCACCCAGTACTGGGGCGGGAGTTCGGGAGTATTGCCATAACTCGTATAAAGGATGCTTTTCGAAGGTTGAGGTAAATGATTTCCGAAGGTTTCTTGGTTATGTGTTGAAGGATGGATACAGCTGGATGTAGGATTTGTTAGTTTTGTGTGAGATATTATGCTTCCCCTGTATCCCCAACACCTGATTGCATAACCAGAAAGTTTCGGGAGTTTGTAAGTGGGAATTCAAGTAGCTCCTAGGGTATCTTTCTGACAGATGTATCATATGAAATTGGGGTTCGACGTCTAGTGGTCCGCCTATTCACGGTTGGTTTTACAGTGGTCTCGTTGTGTCTTAAAGAGTCCTTGGCTATGCTGATTCGGGGACACTTCGTATGTCATGTGCACTGCCTTGTACATGATGGTGATGTACGATCGAGCCTGTGTGGGCCCCACCACGAAAACTTCAGACGAAATCTCTATCATATGTTTGTTCCGGCTTATTCTGCAAGCCAATCCTTTGTTTTGTTTTCAGTTGTGGTATTCGAGTTGCTTCAATGTCAAATGTTGATTCCATACCTTCCCTAAGCGGTGTCCTCACATTTTCTATGTGAATACTAATCCTTCTTGATCATCGAGATTGCCTTGTCAATTCTTTCCAACCGGCGTGCTTCTCTTCGAGATGATCCCATCATTCTCCCCATCCGTAAGATCAATTATCTGTTCTTCTCAACGGTGTTTGTTTCATCCGTCCCAAGTTGCCTTTGTTTTGCCGCCCTCCCACACTTTTCTTCAAGGACTAAGATTTCTTAATCAAGCACCCATCTTATTGATGTGAAGTCTCTCCATTCTTTTCCGTCAATGTTCTTATCCGGTAATTTCTCGTGGAGATGCTCACAAGTCTCAAGTTCATCATTCTTCCTTCTTTTTCTGCTCCGGTGGATTCAATTCAAGTTTTGTTGATCATATCCTTTCCTCGTTTTAAATGCTTTCTCATGCCGGTGCACCTCTTAATCATTCACCTCTCGCTATTCTTTTGTTCCGGAGTGCTGAAGATATCTCGAATATTCGTGTTTCCACTCTGCTTTCATTCAAGCTCTTTCGAGGATGTTATCTCATTCAAGCCATTTAATTAAACCGGTGCAATCTCTCCTTTAAATCATTCAACGGTGCTTTTCTTTTGAGTGGGTCCTAACCCGCAGGTCTTTTCCCAGGATCTTACCTGACCCTTCTAATTTTTCCGGAGCTACTATCAAATTCTTCTCCAAGTTGACGTAAGAATGAATTTTCATCAGTCAATTGCCTTCTCCAATATCATTTCTCAAATTCTTTTCATCGTTGGATCAACTTCTTCGTTTTTGATTCTCCCGGAGTGTCTCAACGATAAATGGTGGTGTTTCTCATTGTCATTTTCAACATTTAAAAACCAAAGAAGAGTTTTCCTCCATATCTTGCTCCATTCTCTTCAAGATTCATGGTTCAATCTTGATGCCTTCCTCTCATAATTTTTTTTGATTGTGAGAATTCTGTTCACCAATCTAGACCAATTCAAGATTCTTTTCAGTTTGATTCTCCGGAGGCCATCATCTCAGATTTATTCATTCTAGCTTTCAGCTATCATTCTCCAAATCTTACCGGTGCATTGTTCAAATATCCTCTAATCAGTTCATGATCTCTTCGTTCATTTGCTAATTCTTACCGGCGATTCATCCCTTTACTTCATTCATTTTCAATTCTTACGGTGGTTCATTCAAGATCTCTCTTCCTTGGTTATCATATCAATTCATTTCATTCTTTCCAATCCTACCGGTGGTTCGTTGAAGACCTTCCCAAGTTGGCGCTATATCTACCTTAATCTTTTCTACGATAATAAGTAGTTTCCCAATGTGTTGCTTGTCATCAATTTAATTGATGAAGGATAAGCATAATGTAATTCTGATTCTTGTTTTCATCCAAGTGATTAATTTCTTATTCCGGAGGTTCATCAAAATTCTTAATTTCATTTGTTTATCTTTCTTTTTCTGGAGTTTCAAGTTTTTTTGCATTATCTCGTCACGAAGCTCCATCTAAATCATCGCAAGGCTTCATCTTGTGTTTTCAACTTCTCTTTCCTTTTGTTTGATCATCCTTTTGTTACCGAAGTTGTTCATGGAGGCTACATGGGGGTTCGTCAAGGATCCTTTTCACTCTTCAATTGTTCTTCAAGATATCTCTCGAAGCTATGATCCGTCAAGCTATACTTCAAGTATTCCTCTTCTTGCATTCCGAAATGCAATTCTTTCTACAGTATCATTTGAGGTGGTATTATGTCATTCTTGATAATTTGAGTTCATGTTTCATGAATCACATGTTGTTAAGAATGAGGTATTTTAAATCCATCAATCACTTCATTGGAGTATATTGGGTTATATTACACCTAAAGCTTTCCCTAAGGACTGTTGCTATTTATGGTGCTTATAAATGACCCAAGTTCTTCATTTATCATACCGGTGAAATAAGCTTCTCATCTCCTTGTTCATACCTAGCAAATATTTTGTCTTCCGTTAGTGGCGGAATTTCACCTCATAATTTCGAGATGTTTTCTATAAGCCCACAACAAGCTTACTCTTTTCGTTGTTGGTTTTCCCAACAATTCCGTTCGACCCTAAAGATGCTTTTCAAGCTCATTGGAGGTAGAAGATGTTGTTTTCTTCTCCGTTCTTTTGTTCCGACGATCCAACTTCTATTCTTTCATTCCGGAGGCATTGCGATATTGCTTTCTTCAACCATCATCTCATTTTATCAAAGATCATGTTCTTTCCTTTGCTTATCCATTTAACCGGAGTGTTGTGTCATCTCTTCTAGTTCTTTTCATCTTATCAAGTTGCTTATCACTTTTCATCCGGAGTGCTGCCCAAATTTGTTCTTCCTTGTTTCTCTTTTTCTAACGGAGTGTTTTCAACTTTGTCCATCTTCGTTCTATTTTGTCTTTCAATTTGTTCAACCTCTCAAGGTTCGTGGTTTCACTCATTTGTCAAAGAAGCAACTTTGTTTTACCTTTTCTCTTCCTCTTCCGTTTCCCTCCGGTGCCATTCTAGATCTCGGGACGAGATCCTCTCGTAGTGGTGGAGTGTTGTGACGCCCCGAGACCGTTGTGCCAGGTGTCTTTCAGTTATTTGCCGTCGTTGCCATCTCATTTGCTTGCGTGTTGCATTTCATCATGTCATCATCCACATTGCATCATAATGTTTTCGAAACATGCATTAGTTCGGGTTTCCCCAGCTCTGTTCGTTGTCCATTCTGAGCTGAACCACACTTGCACGCACCCGCGGCATGTCCGAAATATTATTTTATAAGTGGCTGAAAAATGTTCTCGGAATGGGTTGAAAGTTGGCATGCGGTCTTATTATAGTGTAGATAGACCGCCTGTCAAATTTCATCGCAGTCGGAGTTCGTTTGATGCCCAATGGATAACTATAGCGGCAGTATAGCTGGTCTAACATCGGACGTTTTCGTTCTCCGGAAAGTGTTACTGGGATTTCCCTCTCTTTCCTCTCTAGACCGTCTACACGGTCCACTACCTACCGCCAGGCAACCTAAGCTCTCTCATCAGCCCGCGACCCTCCTCACGCGCACGTCCGAAAGCTGTCCCGGACCCGACCCGGGCAGTCATCACCGTTGGATTCGGATCATCCCCAAACACCCCTAAAACATCTGCGATTATTTTTTGGCCTTCCCTAGCATTTTATCTCAACCGTCTGATTTCGTTCGGATGGTCCAACTCCCCTCTTTTCCATATATATAGTCCACCCCTAGTCTAATTTCAGACCAAACCATAAAACCTAGGGCACTTGTCCCATCCACCCCAAGCCGCCGCCACTCCTCCTGTCTCTTCCTCCTCGGGTTCATCCCTGATCCAAAAAAAATCCCCTCCTCGCTTTCACCACCACACCAACCTGAGCCAGCCACCTCTCCTTCCACTTAGCCTCTCCATCGGGATCCATCCCGCATCCTCCCCTGCCCATTGGAGCCGCCAACAACCTCATCCTCCATGGGGATCCACCCCGATTATCTTCTCACGAACCACATGCGCTCGAGCCTCCCCTCAAGCTCCTTCTCCTCAATTTCAGCCGACACCCCAGGTACTCGATCCGAATGGGATCGAGGTAGTCGCAGCCTTGCCTCCACTCTGGCAGCTCACACCATTGGAGCCCGAGCCACCTTCCTGCCACCCTGCGCCTCGTGCAGCCTCGTCGTCCTTCGGCCCCGCAGCTGCCTTCGTCCACGACCATAGGAGAAAGAGCTCCTGCAGCCGCGAGCATCCGAGGCCCTGTACGCCATGGCCACCCTCGTCTTCAGGTCGCGTCGCCCGCGCCCGGATTTGGCACTCCCAGCATGCCCACACACAGATTCCCCATCCCCGACCTTCTCCTGCTTGTTTTCCACTCTGTCTCTCATCCCTCTCGTGTTCTCTCTGTCTAGGAGCACCAACGGGCGCCACCGTCGCCGGAGGATACAGCACCCGGCCTCCTCGAGCCCCGACGCCGGCGAGCCATCACCGCCCTCTGCCCAAGTCCCGTCGCTGCTCTGTTTTCCTGATGAGCAGAGGGTCGCGCTAGTTGCAGTGCCTCGCCGTACCCGCAGTTGCATCGCCGATCTTCCTCCACGATGCTGCCGCTTCGAGTCTCCCCTTGCCGCTCGAGACCGCCGTGCCAAGTTCCAGCGGCCGCCTGGGCCACGTCTGCGCTGGATCTGTGCCAAGGCCGCACCGCCGCAACTCTGCTTCTTGTCGAGCAGAGGACGCCCGCTCGTCCCTGCTTCATTGACGCGTCCAGCTGCTTCGACAACGACCCCCCCCCCAAGTCAGCCTTTTCCACCGCTAGCCCGCCAGGCCTGCCTGCGCCCCTCTCCAAGGCCCAATGTGAGAATCTCCCCTGCACCCTGGGCCAGACCTCTGTTTTGGCCCTTATATATTTTTTTCCTGTGCGCGGCGAATTTGTCCAATTATCCCAGGATTTACCGATTTGCAGAAAACCCCTTCCACTTCATGCATATTATAACTCCTCAACCGTGCATCGGTTTAAAATAAGTTATATATGAAAAATGCTTAGATTTATGTGTAGTTTAATAATATGCCACTTTCATGCATGTTTAAAATGCTTAAAATGATGTTTGCTTCAATTTGCTTTAATAACATGCTAAAATGATTAAATTCATAACTAAATAACCGTAGCTCCGATTTTAATAAACTTTATATGTAAATGGGGTAGAAAATGCCTAGTTTAACATGGTGCACTCATCTAGCATGTTTAACAACTCTAAAATTTGGTTTAGGGCAGAACCGTACCAAATCCATAAATATGCACATGAGGATTTGAAAGTGCGTTATATCGACTAGAGGGGGGGGTGAATAGGCGATTTTTATGAAAGTCTTCAAAACGTGGGAGTTATGAAGACAAACGATAGAAATAAACCTAATACCCTGCAGCGGATGGTAGACTACACTAGGCAAGCCACAATCAAGTATTCAATAGAGTGAAAGCACAATGACTAATAGCAGCAATGTAGTAAGGATCAGGTAGGAAGATATTGTGAAGCCAGACAGAACACGCAGTCACTCAGTGCAGACAAAAGATAGTGCAAACATACAATGACTTCACAAAGAGTAACAGTAAGTAAAGGGAAGGGAAGATGAAACCAGTGACTCATTGAAGACAATGATTTGTTGGACCAGTTCCAGTTGCTGTGACAACTGTACATCTGGTTGGGGCGGCTAGGTATTTAAACCTTAGGACACACAGTCCCGGACACCTAGTCCTGAACACGCAGCTCAGGACACCCAGTCCTCACCGTATTCCCCTTGAGCTAAGGTCACACAGACCTCGCCCAATCACTCTGGTAAGTCTTCAAGGTAGACTCCCAAACCTTCATAGACTTCGTTCACCGGCAATCCACAATGTCTCTTGGATGCTCAGAACGTGACGCCTAACTGGCTGGAGGATGCACAGTCCTCAAGTGTAATAAGTCTTCAGATCACACAGACAAGAAGACTTAAGTGATGCCCACTTCTCTTTGGCTCTAGGTGGTTAGGGCTTTATCCTCGCAAGGAATTCTCTCTCAAAGGCTTCGAGGTGGGTTTCTCTCAAACGACAAAAGCCGTACTCTCAATCTGAGCAGCCAACCGTTTATGGTTGTAGGGGGTGGGCTATTTATAGCCACTGGGCAACCCGACCTGATTTGTCCGAAATGACCCTGGGTCACTAAGGAACTGACACGTGTTCCAACGGTCAGATTTCAAACTCACACGGCAACTTTACTTGGGCTGCAAGCAAAGCTGACTTGTCCGACTCTAGACAAGATTCGCTCTCATAGTCTTCACTCGAAGACATAGGTTATGGTTAGGCATCACTTCAGTCATTCTGACTGGTTCTCTTGGACCCCACTTAACAGTACGGTGGTTCCTATGACTCAACACAAAATAAAAAGAACTACGAAAGATCTAAGTCTTCGAGCTCCATAGGCTTCATGTGGTGTCTTCTCTTGTCATAGTCTTCAATGTGAATATCTTCATATACCACCTTTGACTTCAATGTCTTCATACATTTTTAGGGGTCATCTCTGGTAGGAAAACCGAATCAATGAGGGACTTCTACCTGTGTTATCCTGCAATTCTCATAAACACATTAGTCCCTCAACTAGGTTTGTCGTCAATACTCCAAAACCAACTAGGGGTGGCACTAGATGCACTTACAATCCCCCCCTTTTTGGTGATTGATGACAAACTAGTTGAAGTTTTCAACGGGGAATATAATCTGTGAAATTGTAAAGGATAAGGAATTGTCTTCATAAGTTGCAAGGGCTCCCCCTGAAGATGTGCATATAAGTAATTTGCTTTTGGAATGCAAATGCACATGGCAGGTTGTACTTGTGGAGATCCACTTCAACTTATGATGACAATCCACTATGCATGTGAAAGTATATGAAGATAATGACAATGCATAATGGAAAATGGACGTCTGCAGAATGATCTAAGTGCGGAATTTATCGTCGCACATGCGGAATTTATCATCGCAAAACAAAGTGGCAGATAAGTAGCAGACGACCATCGAGTTTAAGTGTTACAACTCAAAGAACCAAATGTAGCAAAACGAGAGTTGTAAGCACGAAGCAAAATATAAAGCACCCGCCCATATGGACCCGCTTGAAGACTATAAACCTCATATGCTTCTCCCCCTTTTGTCAGTAAGGACCAAAAAGGTTTGAAGACATAGAGCATCTACTCGTTCCCATGAGGAGTAGGTGAAGCAGCAGGGTCGTTGGTGGTGTTTGGCGGTGCTGAAGAGCTTGGAGCAGAGTTGAAGTGTGCTGAAGGAGGTGTCGGTGTAGTAGCATCGTCTTCATCCTCGATAACTTTGGCAGTCACAGTTGCAGCAGAGGAAGAGAACTCAGAGTCTTCAAGGGATGGAGTTCCTCGCAGCATAGCCCTTCGAGGAGGTGTGGAGTCAAACTTGAATCGCTCAGTGAAGCCATCCTCTTGAAGATCAGCTTCAGTAGAGATATCCACATCAGGCAGAAAAATCCTATGATTGCGAGCAGATGGCTGATATGAGATATCAGAGTGAAGTTTAATTAGCCGCATTACCCATGGGGCGTAGAATTCAAGCCAAACAGATCAGAGCCTGATGCAGCAAGTTGGCGGATGAATAAGTCCTGTGCATTGAAGCATTTTCCATGAAGAATATAGAAGACCAAAGTCTTCATTGCACCCTCAAGCTTGGCATTTGGAGAGTGCCCTTTGATGGGCCAGAGAGTTCGCCTGATGATGTGATAGATGGTTCTTGGCAGATACTCAAGGTCTTCAACGAAGAACTTTGTTGGATAAGCAGCATCTTGGGGCAATGGCTTTATCATGCTAAGCATCTGACTCATATTAGGTTCCGGCCTCTTAAAGATGCTCTCAATAGCTTCACTATGCAGCTGACAGCCATGCTCGTAGAGATCGCCAGGAGTGGGCAAACCAGTGAGCTCAATGATGTCAAATGCATTGGCTTCATGATGAACGTTTCCGGTCATCCACTCCAGGACCCAAGTCTTCGGATCTCTGCTGTACCCGCGGATGTGAAGTGTGGCATAGAATTGGAGCAGCAGCTCTTCATTCCAATGCTCTTGGTCAGTAACAAACGACAGCAGTCCAACTTCCTTGAAGCAATCCAAAGCTTCTTCCAGACAGGGCAGACCAGCTATGGCTTCAATGTCAAGGCGCTTGTGTGGGAAGATGCGACCTTGGTTGTAAAGAATGCATGAGTAATAGCTTCACTGAGGATAGCTCCAGAACTGATCAGATGATATCCTTTCCCTTGAGTAGGGGTTCCTGGAGCTATCAAAGAATGTGTTGTCTGCCCTGAAGCCATTGATATTGAAGGAGCCAGGTGCTGATGCAGGACCTGGGAACCTTGGCAATCTTGGGATTGGCTTCTGTACCTGAGGCCTGTGCTCAACATGATAGTCGAACTGGGGACCGGCAGCAGACTCAGGAACAGAAGTGACGAGATCAGTGGCTTCGCTGTCTTCTTCTTCCGTTGGGGAGGGCTCCACATTAGCTTCATTGGTGGTTGTGGCAGCCGCAAGATTTTCAAGCACGTTCTCCTTGAGAACTGCTTCTTGGTGGGACAGGGGGACTTGTGGGACTTCTTCTTCCGCGGCTGATGCAGCCAGATTGTCTTCAACAGAGATTTGAGGCCTTGGACCTTTGCGAAGCCTGCGCAACGCGGGCGACGCCTGTGGAGTTGGAGTGGGCTGGGCCTCATAGTCTTCTTCCTCTTGTGGGCGATCTGCCCATGAAGCATCCTGTGCAATTGGCGTCAGTGGATGACCAATGCTGATGAGTTCGCTGTTTTCAAGCTGAGGAAGGACTGCACCATCTTCTACATTGTCATGTTGACCAATGTCTTCAGCAGCGATGGGATCAGCTGCTGGAAAGTCTTCAACTTCATGAGCCTCTATGGAAGCAGGCTCATGGATAGTCAGTTGGCGTTCAGCTTCAGGATAGACCATAGAAATGGGTTCAACTATCAAGGGCTCTGTGGGAGCAGCCCGATCTTTCTTGGTCTTCCTCTTCTTCTTGGAGGGAGCAGTTGGAGAGGCTTCAGAATGTTTCCTCTTCCTGGCTTCAGCCTCAGCAGTCCTTGTCTTCTTGAGCTCTGAAGCGGTTGACCGGCTTTTTGGCTTCGAGCTAGTCAGTCTAGTTGGGAAGACAATCGGAACTGCTTCCTGCCTTGGTGCATCAGGTTCAGCCGTAGCAGGCTTCTTCTTCTTCTTTGCGGCCATCCTGGGGTCGATGCCAGGACGCCCAAGGGCCTTGCGCTTCTCAGCCTCATTGTAGGCTTGCACACATATGTCAGCCAGAGTCTTCATGCGCTCACACGAACCCTGAGCTTCTGCACGTTTCTTTACAAAGGCTTCCTTGAGCTCGTGCATCATACTCTTGAAGTTCTTCACTTCCTGCATGCTGAGCTTGGCCATATGCTTCTTGAACTGAGCCTTTTCATAGTCAATCTTTTGCTTCAGTACAACAATGCGCTGGGCAATAGCGAGTTCTGAAGCAATGGCGCCTTGGAAGGCGACACTGAGGCCAATTGGTAGCTGCAGATCTTCAAAGCTGATGTTTGGCGTGTCAAACCACTCGTCAATGAAGTTGTGGATGATGGTCACATCAAAGAGAGGCAGATCATTGAAGATTTCTCCTTCTTCTTTGCTCTTGATGAGTTGCTCAAGAGCGTCATCTGCTAGATCTTCATCACTTGACAGATCAATGTCGTCATTGCGCAGAATGGCAGCAGCAGTTAGCTCTTGTCCGGTGTGAGGCAGAGGCATCTTGACCTTCTGGGCTTGGAGATGCGAGATAAGTCTTCGGACTGCACACTGTCTTCAGGAGGTGCAGTTGCCAGTGGCTTCGCCCGTGAGATTTTTGGTGAGGGGGCAGGCTTTGAAGCTTTAGGCTTCTTCAGCTTCTTTGTCTTCGGCGCTGCAGGAGCTTCTTCTGATTCAGTCGTCAGCTGTAGGCTCATTCACTGCAGTCCCTTGAACTAAGATGCGGGTGATGAGGCCTTCAAGGTTGTAGAAAGGACCGATGACATTGGGTTCTGCATCTCGTGTGCCATCTGCCCTTGGTGCTGAGGGACCAGGGTTGAAGTCTAACCCCAAAGTCTTCTTGTTCTGCTTCGCTGAGTTCTGGGCAAACTGGAAGTTGCGCTTGAACAGATTGTCGTCACGACACCATAGTAGTGATGATGGGTGTGCATCAGCAGGCTGTGGCCCACGGACCATGCAGGGATAGAAGCCTTGTTCAATGGCTTCATCTCTGGACCTGGGCAGAAGATTCTTGTATAGGATGTCTCCCCACGGTCTCTTGATGGCGTTTTTCTCAGCATATTCCTGGGTTACAAATCGGTATTTGAACCATTGTTCTGCCCAATATCTTCGAATCCATTGGATTCGGGTCTTGCGCTGATTGTAATCCTCTTCAGGATCTGTCTTGTACAGTTCTGAGAGTTCATCTGGCAGATCTCTGGATGTTTCTCCATGACGCTTTCTGCCACCCTTCCTTGCTGCTTTCTCTGAAGCCATAAACTTTAACTTGAAAGGCTTCAACACGTTCAAAGGCTTCAAAGGTTTTCGCTTGCTGGACCAACAGGAACTGGCTTCGGGAGAATTAATGTGATGCTGTAAGAATTCTGCAAATGAATGCAGACTATGAGAACCAAAGGATTCTCCCACGGACATGTACCTGTGACAGCATTAAGGTGCGAGGGAAGGGGAAGAGGTCATATGCATTCTCAGAAGATTTTGAAGATAAATCAGTTTAGAAGACATTGACCTCATCGTGCGAAGACATTCACTCATAGATAAGGAGTTGGTTCCAGATTTGTACGAATCCACAGATCAGTACAAGTGAGGAATCTAACTACTTTGTAAAGCATAAGTGAATATACTAGGCATGTTATGAGATGCAGTATGAGAGAGATCTAACTTGTGTGAATAGAAACTGCTTGTGGTAGAAAGTGACAAATCCATAGGATCAACGGTGCTGTAAAAAGGAAGTTTTATTTACCACACTAAGAACTGCTAGACGAAGTGGAAGATGAGGCCGAGCAGTTCGATCTTCCGTGCCCTAACTTGGCGACGGAGGACACCTACGGCGACGGTGGAGAGGACGATGTCCGCGGTCGGCGTGAAGATGGCGTCGGAGAGGTTGCGGCAGCGAAGCGCTTCGTCGCCAGCGTCGTCGAGGGATAGCGGTGGCGCTAGGGTTCGTGCGAGAGTGGAAGAAGAGATAATGACTGCTGTGAAGTGTGTATTTATAGGTACATGGGCGGCACTGCGCTATTACATAGGTTCCCCTGGCGATTCGCATCTGAGGAACACGTGGCCATTATGCGAAATTTTGGGGTTTGTTCCATCTCCCACGCACGCCTTGATTGTCGGGTGGTCGTTCCTACTTCTCTGGTTTCATGTGGAGGAATGAGCATTGAAATGGACTTAATGGTTGTCTCTATATCTTCTGCTGACAAGGACGCAGAGAAGACATTCGACAGCTTCAATAGAATGCACATGATTTGGAGAGATAGAATTTGAGATAGAAAGCATGGAGAGGTTAGGGTCCGATCACATTCACTTAGTTCAAAAGATTTCAACAAGAAGACATAGCTATAAGTGAATGCTGTAGAGGACAGAACACTAGTATATATATATCTATATAATTAACATAGTGAAGATAATCATGGAGATATGTTGAGATTGAAGCCAAACCAAATGTGAAGACATAGCAATTGTAACGCCATGAGTGAAACCCTTCAAATAGAACATTTGGTGGTGGCGTTACCCACCGTATAGGAAGTATTAGACCCAGACACGGCGCACAATTATCGTGGCGCTCCGAAGTCAAATTCCACATTAATGTATTGACACTTAGAATGTATGTCTTCATTGATTGAATATATACTTTACTTCGTGTGTTGCACATCTAAGTCATCAATATGCATAAGGGTTAGGATGTGTGCCTGATCACAGGACATTTGAGGATTCCAGGATATTTAGCTCACACCGTAACTTGCAAATCTCTTCTCATCCAAGGGCTTGGTGAAGATATCTGCCAATTGCACTTCTGTGTTGACGTGTATGATATCAATATCTTCCTTCACAACATGATCTCTGAGAAAGTGATGACGAATTTCAATGTGCTTTGTCTTCGAGTGCTGAACTGGGTTGTTGGCAATCTTGATGGCGCTTTCGTTGTCGCAGTAAAGTGGCACTT
This sequence comes from Triticum aestivum, assembly GCF_018294505.1. Lineage (NCBI taxonomy): Eukaryota > Viridiplantae > Streptophyta > Magnoliopsida > Poales > Poaceae > Triticum > Triticum aestivum. The sequence continues at coordinate 451,475,714 of NC_057797.1, forward strand.
GCTTCAGATGAATTCCATAGTCCTTGAGTGTTTGCTTCATCCACAGAAGCTGAGCGCAGCAAGATCCAGCAGCAATGTATTCAGATTCAGCAGTGGCGAGAGATACACAGTTCCGCTTCTTTGAAGACCAACATACAAGTGATCGTCCCAGAAAGTGACATGTGCCTGATGTAGACTTGCGATCAACTTGGTCACCAGCATAATCAGCATCCGAGAATCCAACCAGATCAAACTCTGAGCCCTTTGGATACCATAATCCTAGAGTCGGGGTGTGAGCCAAATATCGAAGAATTCGCTTCACAGCTAAGTGATGCGACTCCTTTGGTGCCGCATGAAATCGAGCACACATGCAAACACTAAGCATAATATTTGGCCTAGATGCACATAGATAAAGTAAAGAACCAATCATGGAGCGGTATACCTTTTGATCGAACTCTTTACCATTGTCGTCGGGACCCAGATGATGTTTGGCTGGCATTGGTGTTGTGAAGCCTTTGCAGTCTTGCATACCAAAATTCTTCAGGCAATCTTTGAGATACTTCTCTTGGGATATGAAGATGCCGTTGCGTTGTTGTCGTATTTGAAGACTGAGGAAGAACTTCAGCTCCCCCATCATGGACATCTGATATTGCTCTTGCATCATATATACAAACTCTTCACTGTACTTCTGATTGGTGCAGCTGAAGATAATGTCATCCACATATATTTGGCACACAAATAGTTCACCATCATATGTCTTCGTGAAGAGAGTGGGGTCTAGGGAACCAGGTATGAAGCCTTTGCTCTTCAGGAAGTATTTGAGTGTGTCATACCAGGCCCGAGGGGCTTGTTTGAGGCCATACAGTGCCTTGTTGAGCTTGTATACCATGTCAGGATGTTTTGGATCTTCAAGGCCACGCGGTTGTGCAACATACACTTCTTCTTCAATCTTGCCATTGAGAAAAGCACTCTTCACACCCATTTGATATAGAAGTATGTTATGATGATTTGCATAGGCCAGCAGTATGCGTATGGCTTCAAGTCTAGCCACAGGAGCAAATGTTTCATCGAAGTCAATGCCTTCCACTTGAGTATATCCTTGAGCAACGAGACGAGCTTTGTTTCTGACAACTTGACCATGCTCATCTTGCTTGTTGCGGTATATCCATTTGGTGCCTATTATTGTCAGGACCCCAACTCGATGTCACATCGATCTAGCCGGTAACACCTCATATCACTTTGCGGCCTCACGCACGGTATCCCCACGGGTGTCGCCTTACCTTTGCCCGGGACCGTTTGCGCCTTTTGGCTCACGTATATGATAGTGTCGCTAGCATCCATATGATAGGGAGCCCGGGCTGACATGACTAGTCGTAAACCCAAAGTGGCACAGACTTACAGGGACAGGCATCCATGACCCAGCTTCGAACGTGTCGGTCATCAGCAAGTGGGTCCGGGCTGTAGCACTGGGCTAGCAGGACTCCGGTAAACCGGGCTGTAGCGGGCTAACAGGACTCCGGTACTCAATGCGTGACATTTCCCCGAAGGGACAGACACAGGAACGAAGAAGGACACATGCTGACCAGCCTAAGTGTTCCAGAGCAGTAGCAAGCTACCATGGCTCAGCGGTAACACTAGGAGACATTTCCCGGTAAGAGAGGCTACTAAAGATAAACAACTAGATAGTCAGATCCCACACATACCAAGCATTTCAATCATACACACAATATGCTCGATATGTGCAAATACAACGAAGCATCACAACATGACTCTACGACACAAGTACTTTATTTAAGGCTCAGGGAGCCATACATAACATACACAAAGGTACGGGTCTCACGACCCAACATACAAGTCATACAGTCATACAAGCCAGCAGCGGAAGTAACTTGTCTGAGTACAGACAACTAGTAAAATAAAAGAGGCTTGGAAAGCCTAGCTATACTACGTGGTCCTTCACAAGCTCAGGGTCACCACCTGGGTCTTTAGCCTACTCGTTGATGTCAACGTCTACATAGAACCCATCAGAAGGGGTTGCAGCGTCTTCTGTAAAAATGTAGATTATAGCAACATGAGTACAAAGGTACTCAGCAAGACTTACATCAGATCCTACATACATGCATATTATCAAGAAGGGTTGGTGGGGTTATTGCAGCAAGCCAGCTTTGACTCTTGGCTAGACTATCCTACGATACTTCAACTTGAAATGGTTTTGCGCACACGAGTCCACTACTCACCAATTCAATACACTACCGAGGATCCACCTCCGTTTTCCTACGGAAGAGCCATCCTCGGCACTCACACTTATCTTGAGGCTTTTAGTAGTTTCCATTTACTTGTCTATGAACTGTATAGGCAACCAAGTAGTCCTTTACCGCGGACGCGGCTATTCGAATAGATCATGTTAACCCTGCAGGGGTGTACTTCTTCATACATGTTTCCACCACCTAGCGTCTGCACACGACATGTGCTCGGCAGACTTCAAGCGAAAGCCGACGTGGGTGTAGACCACGACCTACCTAAACACTTAAGCTTCTAGTCCAGGTTTATCGCCTATCCAGGTTCCATCCGCAGGGAGTCCGGCCGAGGTTTCCCATACGGCCCCGAACGATGTGAACAAGGTTCTCGAGATACCTAACGGGTATTCGGTACACCCGGCCACGTACCTACCGCATCACAGCCCACCCCTACGGTCAGCGCTGTCCACGGCCTCCAGTAGACTACAAACACCAGAAACTACTTGCAACTCCTGGACAGAGAGCTAGGGTGAATAAGAAGTCGAGCGGGGTCATATTTCAGGGCCCAATGCATGGTAGTAGCTGTATCTTCAATCACACATACAGATCTCAGTGCTTAAGGTCGGCTTCAATGAAACAACCCACCATGTACTCCTACATGGCCTCTCATCGATACCTTTACCAAATCGTGTTCACCACACCACTCTCATTACCGACATAACCATTTCACTCCAGCCCATCACCCAGATGAACCAGACCTGACACGACTCTAAGCATAGCAGGCATAGCAAGGTAGGAACAACACATACATATGGCTCACTCAACTCCTACACATGCTAGTGGGTTTCATCTAGTTATCTGTGGCAATGACAGGTCATGAAGAGGAAATGGGTTCAACTACCGTAGCACACAACAGTTTGAAACGCGTTGTCTTAATGCAGTAAAAGAGAGCAGGAGCGAGAACATGGGATTGTATCGATATGATCAAATGGTTGGTTGCTTGCCTGATGGTTCGATGCACTGATACGGTTCTTCGTTAGGGTAATCACGGTACTCCTCAGAGGCAGAACCTGTCGCAAAGGACACCGATACACAACCATCACCAAACAATGTGCAACAATATGATGCATGCATGAAACATGGCAAAATGAGTGTGTTGGGCTAATGCAACTAAAACCAGAAGGGTTTGAACAAATTTGAATCAAAGATTCAAATTTCAAACTCAAACATGGCCTTTTAAGGTGCTTTTCCTTGTTCTGCTTAAAACATCAATTTAACTTGTTTGATCATGCATGAAAATAGTACAGATGGATAGATTGGATTTTTCTGATCATTTTTCATATATAATTTGTCCAATTTGGAGTTACAGAATAAAACTTATGAATTTTTGAAGTTTAAATAATATTCTGGAATTTCCTGATTTAAATTAAATCCAGAAATATAAATATTGCGCCAGCATGACGTCAGCATGACGTCAGTGGTCAACTGCGGCTGGCTGGGGTCAAACCTGACGTGTGGGGTCCACACGTCAGTGACAGGGGGGTTTAACAGGGTTAAATTAATCCTAATTAGGGATTAGTGGCGCTGGGGCCCACTGGTCAGTGTCAGGGGGGTTAACTAACAGTGGTTAGCGCTAATCCTAATTAGCTACAGGGCTGGGCCCACCTGTCAGGGACTCAGGGGGGGTGTCCTGCCGTGGTCAAGGTGGTCAAACCCACCGGCGACATGACGCCGGCGAGGCCCGAGACGGCGGCGCGGTGCGGAAACGCGCTACAGGGCACGGGCGAGGCCGTGCTTGGGCTCGTTGGAGAGCCCTTGCTCCCGCGCGTCGAACGGTGGTGGTGGCCGAGCCTGGGGTGGCCGGTACCGACGACGGCGACGACCGTGGCGGCTGCCGGAGCTCGGTTGAGCTCGGGATTGAGGCTACAACGGCTGCGGAGATGCGGGGTTGGCACCTACGGCTTCTACGCGGTGCGGTGAAGACGTGGGTGTGCTCGGTTGGGCGCTACGGTGACTGTGGCCACGACGGCGACATCGCCGGCGGCGTGGAGCTCTCGGCCAAGACGGGGCTAAGGCCTAGAGATCGAACGAGACCAGGGGAGAAGGGAAAAACGACCCGGGGGCTCACCGCGGAGCTGCAGGGATGGTTAGCGGGCTCGGGGACGCGCTGGAGACGGCGAATTCGACGGCGATGATGGTCGGAGCCCGAGGAGGGGAACGGCGACGTGGCGGCGATGCAGGGCTTCCGGGGGGGCTTGGCTTGGTGGGGAGGAAGAGGGAGTCGAGGCGGAGCTCCTGAGCTAGTCGGGGGAGCGAGGGAGGCCCGGTGGCCGTGGTTATGGCGAGCGGCGGCGATGGTGGTGTTCGGCCGTGAGAGAGAGAGAGCGAGGGAGAGGAGGGAGGAACCGCGGGAGAGTGAGAGAGAGCAGGGGGGAGGCGTGGCGTCGTCCAGGGGCATCGAGGCGAGGAGGGGAGGGCAGGCAGGCAGGCGAGCAGGTGGCGTGGCGCGGTGGCGCGCGCGCGCGCCGGCCACACTCCCCTCCCTCTGTCGAGGACGAAGACGACAGAGGAGGGAGGCGGGCTGGGCCGCCTGCTGGCTGGGCCGGCCAGCTGGCTGGGCTGCACAGGGAGGAGCCCAGGTAAGCTTCTCCCTTTTATTTTTTATTTTTTCTAATTTCTGACATTTGTTTTGATTTAAATAAAATATTAAATCATTTATTTACCTTATGCCAATTTTTGCAGGAACTAGATATATTATTCCAAAGCTCCTTTATAATTGGCATAATATTTGGACATATATTAATATATATAAATAATATATTTCCAATGCAAATATTTATGCATTAATTCCAAATGCCCAAAATAAATACCTATGAGCTCTTAAAAATATTGGTTTGATTTTTATCTCTGTCCAATATTTTCAGAGAGCAACATGAGCATTTTCTTGGACCCTTTTGGAGAAATTTTTATTTGGATCATTTTCAAAAATGATTCTGAGGGTTTCACAAATCCCCATTTCAAAATTAAATGGAAATTTAAACATGATGCACACACTCTGATGCATGACTAGCTAGGGTGTGACAATTA